>NW_010390130.1:24358-27067 GCF_000710305.1 Buceros rhinoceros silvestris | reverse complement strand
AAAAAAGAATATTTTAACCATTTCAGTAAAAAAAAAAAAAAAAAATAATCCCAGGAGTACAGTGAAACCACACTATACCCCATCTGTAAGAGTAGCAACAAAGAACAGAAAAATCCAAACCCCAACACACACACAACTTTTGTTCCCTGCCACTATCACCTCTCCAGCAATATTAGATATTCATCCAATGTCAGAAGAAATTATCTTTTCATCATGGTGGGCTTCACCATAATGGAAAATTGCACAGGAGGTGTCCAGATCAAGAATTCCCAAGACTGTAGGAGCTGTCACAGCTTAAGATGCAGTTTTAAGGTTTAGAGGAAACTTAAAATAAGCCAACAAGTATTAATGCCTCTCAGCCAATATTTCTCTTTGAAGGGTTTGCTCATAGTTATGGAATATTAAAACAAAAGCTGCCTAGCTTTTAAAACCATAGTTCTGCAAGAAACACCTGAGACAAGTAAAAATACGGACAACCAAAAAACACAGCGTAATCACAGCAGACAAGTTTTCTGTATTTACCCTGTTTTTGGTAAAAAGCAAATCAATGGTGGCATCTGCAATAATATTCATTCGCAGTTCAAAAGCAAGGATCTGTCTTGGTTTCCCAGGCTGAGCAATTTCTGAGACTTTCATAACTTGGTAGTCCGGTGGGAAGAAAAACTTCCACAAGCAATCCCTAATAGAGAGGGAAGAAAAAAAAGAGGTTTTATTCACAGAATATACAGATATATAGATATTTATGTATCTATTTGGTTCACTCAGTTATTTTCCAGTCAGCTGAGTCTTTAGACAACCACTGGTTGCGAGAAGAAAAAAATGTTCGTTTAAAGTCTTCACCATGGGAGCCTTCCAGCTCGTTACCAAAATCTCCAAAAGAAACAAGAAGTGACTTTTGGATAAAAGCCATAAATGGACAGACCATAAATGATTTAGTACAAGAACATCTTAATTCAGGTGGCAAATGAGCTATGTTTTTCTTATTACTCCTAATCTTTGCTTCACAAATCTGCTACAAAAACATAGTAGGAAGTAACCTGTTAATGCTTCCGTTTGTGCTTAAATAATTGATGTAACGCCCAGAAATAAACAAAATACAAAGCTTTAAGACCTCAGAATGGGAGTGACATGAAGCCTACACTTCTGCAGACTCCTACCTGAACGTGTAACTACAGGGAAGGAAAGCCACAGCGATGGAGCACACACAGCATAGCTCAGATAGGTCTCAGTGGGGTGGAAGTGTGAATGGGGGTAGCAGTTTCCTGCACCAGACCTCTATAGCGGTGGTCCTGCACCCAGCACCAGACCACTATCGCAGTTTAAAAGTTTAAAACAGTTTAAAACAACAAAAAGAAACCCCAAACCCCACAAAATACACACTGTCAAAATCCTGGGGAAAGCCAAGACTTTATTGTATGGCGTATTAAAGCTCAGTATTTGTAAAAGCCCTTACATGACTTGAGAGTACAAGGTCCACAGAAGTCCTACACATCTGTGCTTCTAAAATGTTCAGGCACTTTCCAAAGTTCTATCTTCTGTCCCTGACATCATGTGAAAGCGTTCCCAGCTACCTATCTATGAACTCCATGGATGCTGCACAGGCACCAAACTGCCTTCTGCCCGGCCAGTTAAAATTACAAAAAGCATACCATCACCGAGCCAGCTTCCTTGGTTGTATTAAAGATAGCATTATTGAGTCACTGACTTCACATTCCTAGCAAACCACTGCTCTGAAAATTGGTGTTTTCTCTTAAATTCTCCAAGACAATGTCACATCTAATGACTACTCTTTCGTCTGCCATATTCACACTCCTAAGAGACAGCTAATCATAATAGTTTCACTGGAGAATTAATGGAGGCCAAGAGAAACACCAATCTGTAATTAATGAAGGGGGGGGAAGGGAAAGCACTGATTATGTCACTTTTACTTAATAGTCCTTTACTCTCTAAACAATCTTATTGTCTCCGCAAGAAATACTCGTGCACAAAAGCATCCAGGGCTAAGTGAAGAACAGTAGTAGAGCACCCACCTAGTATTTTGTCACTGAAATATCTAGATAATAAATACTTTGGAGACCGCATCAAGCTGTTGATTCTCCTAAGCTGGGATAAGTGATTCCCCTCCCACTCTCCTAGCCAGATTTGGGCTTTTTCCCCATCAGTATGTAGTGTATTCCCATCCACCAGCTAACAGGAGCTTGGTAAGTCTAAAGGTAACCGATGAAAACGTTAAACCCTTAGTATGTAACACTTGATAAACAGTAAAACTACTTTGTTCACAAAACCCAGGAATATAATTTATTAAGTAATAAAAATTCACTGAGTGATCCTAGCTTTGAAAAGCCTCTAGATAAATGACTATTAATTTACTGATCTTAAACCACTGCAGCAGGACTCTTCTTTAAGACACACTAGTCCACCCCATACAAATAATGTCTGAACAATCGCACTCTGGAAACTTTAGAATGTTTTTTCTCAGTGATAATCGATATTAAAGGCTAAACCCAAAGACGTAAATATGGTAATACCTCTGCCTATCAGCCCACGGTCCGTAGTTGAAGTCTGTTCCTTTTCCACAAACAATGTCCAAACCCCAGCAGGGTGGCAGATCCTGTAATTTGCTGTCTTCGTTGCTTGCTTCGCCATCATTACTTTCCTCTGTCTCCTCTGGTACAAGACCTATAATAAAATAAATAATAAATAAATAAT
>NW_010390130.1:2934-24327 GCF_000710305.1 Buceros rhinoceros silvestris | reverse complement strand
ATAAAATAAACGGATTATTAAAGGAAGCTGCTTCAAATTAGCATGAAATATATTCGCTAAGCACAAGACAATTAACGTGTCCTGATGTCAGTTTTATTTGAAACGACTACAGTGCATAAGCATCAAGCCACAATTCAATGCAGACTCCCAGTGGAAGAGAAAGAAGGAACAAAAACCCTTGGGATTTTCTGAAGCGCTGCTCACAGATGTCAGTGAAACGCTGACAAACACGGCAGTTTTATCTCTTCAGCATGCTTTTGACCAACACAGGCTTTCATATATTCACAGTCCGTTCCAAATCCCGCTTATAAACCAAGTTTTGAAACAAAGATGATTGAGTTAAAACCATTTCTACAGACAATGTGTGCAAATAAAAAAGATGACTTAACACAGCAGACCCAGAGTTACTAGTAAAAATTCAAGGAGTCATTCAGCAACAATCCAAAATCGCCGCCTGTCCTACACCAGTGTGCATCATTATTGGATATGTTACCTTTGTTCAAAACTCAGGCCTCAAACTCAAAACTTTAAGTGAAGCCAGAGCAAAGCTTTTGCAAACAAAAAAAAAAAATTCCAGCAAAATAAAGTGCTAATATAACTCCCTGAATTTCAAGTGAAAAAGATCAAAATCAGAAATTGATGCACCAAATAAACTTCCCCAAAACCCCGGCAGGTTTTGGCTATAAATTGTCCCCAGTCCTGGAGTACTTTTGCAAACTGACATCATTTAAGTTTACAGCTTAAAACACAACTTGTTGCAGGAATAAATATCAAGATTAATTGCTTCCACGTTGCTTCCAGACGTGTGGAAGGCACTGCTGGTAGAGAACCTACATCCATACAGAAGTACTCACTGATAAAACCACTAGTTCTACATGTACAGTTATTTCATCTACGGAATTCCCCAAGCCTCTTACATGATCAGTCTAGAAGCTGACAACAACCATCAAAAAGAATGCAGCTCAAAGTTTCACTCCCTTCTAAATATGAAACACACGAACTCTCCCATTTTTTTTCAGTGGAATTCTTTTTCATATGCAATAAAAATAACTTATGAAGTTATCAGCGTCCATAAGCATATTTATGAATGCTTTTATTGGCTCCAAAACGTGACACTAATTCTTTCAGCAGAGAATTTTTAGCATAAAAAAGAAATTGTCAGCAAGTCCAGAAAACTAAATGAACAGTCTTCAAATCTTTTAAAATGTTATCTTTGTACTTAACAGCAGGTACCTGGCTCATCCATATAGTAATATATGTCAACATCATTGGACTGCATTACGACAAAACCTTCACCCATCAGCCTCGGCGGCCTGTAAAAGAGCGCAAAGATAAAGATTAAAAAGCAACGCACTGAGATTAATCATTAGGAATTCAAGTCATTTTAAATGCAACATATTAAGCATAACGGAAGAGATTACATAGGTGAGGCTCACTTGTAGCTCGTAAGTAGTAAATATTTAACAATGGAATCATTAATTAAACTGCTATCTGTATAAAGCAAGCCAACAGTGGAGCATACATGGCACTTGACCAGGAAGGTTTTGTGGGCAAAACCGAAGTTTGGCGTGATCCCAAGAGACCAGCTCCACGTATCTGTATTGGTCTTGCCAGCAGCAGGCTGCCCGCAAGAGCTGCAGGCGACTTCACCTACCAGGCACGGTCTCGTCACATTACCAGAGGGCTGGACAGAACAGATAGAGGTGCCTGGGCCACACCACAGTCCGCCTGCGCCAGTGCAGCTCTTTGTCAGCTGAATTTGAAGGGCGGGTTAACTTCGGTTCTTCCCTTCTCCACCCTATCACATTGTGATTCCTGGTCTATCTGCTACCTCAGACTAAAAGCAAACGCTGAAAATAAACACCGTGAGTATTCAAGTCTATCTGCTCTCGAGTCTGCTATCAAAGAGGCAGCTGTCACATTGCCAGGCTATGTTTACCCGGATTTCCAAAAGATACTTGATCATTACATTATTATTATTATTATTGAGAAACTTAAAAGTTTTGTTAACTCAAGCATGAAGATTGCAAGTTCTGCTCCCCAAAGACATTTCTCAGATATTACAAACCACAAGCAGCTACCGAAGTTTTACTTCCAATGTTTCTTTCCATCAAGTGTTCCTTTCTCCTTGTCCTATATCTTTCTCTCACCTGCTAATTGTTTTCTAACTAAAATAGCACTCTAAACCAAAGGGACATCTTCAGTAATTAGAGCATTAGTTTAAAAAGAAAGGCTGTTCTTCCTTAATAACATTTCCCTCAGTAAAAAAGGATGTAAGTGATAAAACCAATAAATGAAACAATTCTCTTAACATTATTCTATTGGTATATCACAATCCATTTCTTAAATGTTGCCACATCTTAATTTACTTAATACTACATTTTATAGCAGTATAACGTGAACATTCTATTTTTACTGAAAAAGACATTTTTGCCACTTTTCAGCCACTTTTATAAGTTGTCACCTCTTAACAAAAATCCAAAATTCCAAGAACAGCAATTCATGGTCTAAGAGTGTGACCTGCTAGAAGCACATTGCCCATTTTTACCACAGCTCAGATGCAGGAAAGCTTAGAAATGTGGAAGACAGCAGACATAGATCCCACGTTCTGCCAGAAGCTCTTCAAAAGCAACCGGGCAGGAACTTAAAATCAATTTTCCTTTAAAAGTAACAACAGCAATGGAAGAATAAGTATATTCTATTCACTCCCAATTTTCCAATTATTTCTTTTTTCCGTCCAAAACCGAATTGGCTCCCCAGTGAGACGCAAACAGAGCAAGATGTGCAAAAAATGAGGGGAAGCTCACATAAGATAACCAGCAGAGCCTGACAGTGACTTCTGTGTTCAACCCAATCACGTGCCATTGTCTGACCATACCAGAGCAGGGCACATTGTCAGGCCAAGGCTGCACCTTGTTTCAGCAGCTCAGCAGCTGAGCTCAGCTCAGCATTTCACCAGGGAGGTCGGCCGGCCACAGCACAGGGCGGCCTCACTGATGGCAAACTGTACCTGCTCCCTGCTGCTCGATCTGGCGTGTGTTTTGTTCTGAGAAACACAGAATACTACAGCCCTTTCACACGAAGAGCGTTCCTCTGACAGCAGGGAGTGCACAGGTCTCGAAACACTATATACCAAGTTACCTAAGCCTACAGAAATACATTGGAGAAGCTCTGTTTTAATAAAAATTACTGCAAAGTGTGAATGCATAGAGCAGATTTAACACTTGTATGCTTCTCCCTTCCTAACAGCATTTACATTTACCTATACCGACTTTGAATAATTAATAACTTTAACCTAAAACACTACCTCAGATAGAATGACAAAGAGGTTTTGAGCTAAACCCTCTTCAAGATGGACAATTTGACCTCACTCCACGGCCTAACAGAAACAGCCATTTAGCTGTAGGCAAAAGAAATATCCACAGGAAAGCCTCAAGAGCTGACAGAATGCCCAAATCCTCTGTCAAACACCCGTGGCCCTGCCATCCTCATCACCTCTGCCATATTCCATTCTGTGGAGGAAAGCTGAGGTCTTACACCAAATGGAGGTTGAGGGTGAGGGAAAAAAAAAAAAAACCACCAAAATTCCACATGGTAGCTAAATGTCTTCCTCAGACCTTTTTTCCCCCCCTCCAATTCTTTAGAGTACACCTTCACTGTGTGCACATATTCCACTAAACACTTGTCTTGTTCTGATCTGTCTGAAGTCACTACACTGGTACAGAAGTTTTTGCCCATTCAGCGTGGATTTTTGTCCAGAGGAAAGTTCTCTTTTGTATCATCGCATCTTGTCACTTCCTATTCCTTCTCAAGAAGAACATGAAAATACACAGTAGATGATTGTGATTGAAGCAGTTTATAGTTTTACATTATCAAAGCATCTCAGGCCATAGAAAAAACAGCACAGAGGCCACAAAACGTAGTATCTTTCCTCATGCCAGTCCTAGGATGGTTGTAGGTTAGGTCATAACAGACAACTGATGAATCGGTTCTGCTACTGGGTTCAAGATTTAGGACCAACATACATTTTATTTAACAGGGATGAATTCCATGATCTGCATTCACTGCACAGCCATGCAAAAAAGATAACAGTACTCCGGCTTTTAGCTGTATTCGCAGATGAAACTACCACTGCAGAAGATGGAAGAGGAGGTACCTAAGGAGGCTGCAGGAATAGTTGCATCTTGTCTAGCTGATGGAGGTGGTAAAACCCTTGAAATCCCACCACAGGCCATTTGCAACAACTCATTAGATAATGGCAATGAATGATAACGAGATTACCACCACCATTTAAAAGTATCTCCTAGTATCTGTCCTAAACTTCCACATTGAGCCTGCTGACTTAGTCACTGCTCTCCACACTTGTTCTGCTTTTCCCAGCACAATTTTTTTTTCCTTCAGTTTTGGAGGATCTATTTGCAAAAAGAGATGGAGGCGTTCAGATGGCTATTTGCAATATAACATGGCAGTTTTCAGGTAGGCTTTTGATGTTTGTATCGATTAGTCAGTCTGTTACAAATTTCATCAAGTCACTTAACTGGTTTTTATACGTGCACTGCCTGCAGGAAGTTCTGAACGTTAAGACACTCGGCTTAATATTTAAGCCAAAGAAGCCTAAGAGGGCAGGATCTAAAGATTTAAACATTTCCAGTTTCCCGAGAACTGGGTCATTTGTTGAATCTACCCAGTAAATTAGGGCACATGTTTTCTGCACACATGCCACCCTTCAGCCATCAGGAGCTGCAGGGATGGTAGCAGCATAAAAACAAAATACTTAGCGGAAGCAAGAGAAAAAGCTAATAGTTTGAGTATCTTAATCCTATTTTCTTTTAATCTTGTTTGTTTTCAGTATTAATTGGAGAAGTTTCCTTTGTCGTCATGTTGGAAGAGTAAGATTCTGTGCAAATCCACTGAACGTTCTCTGAAAACATATAAAGGCACATTACAGATGGCTGTTTTCTGGCTGATACAAAATTAGCCAAGTAATATACAGTTTATTTCCAAACATCATAATTAACTTTCTGGATATTGTTGCTTAGGAGATAGAAAATGGGTATGATCATTTTACCTAAACTCAATACAGACAACTGTCCAGGATACTATACATTATTTATTTTTTGTTGAGCAAGTAGTGCCTGTGAAAGACTTTGAAATTCAGCAATTCTGTCCAAATTATTGTTTAATATATAACAGTGTAAGCCTTAAATAAGATAATGCA
Source organism: Buceros rhinoceros silvestris (assembly GCF_000710305.1). Taxonomy (NCBI): domain Eukaryota; kingdom Metazoa; phylum Chordata; class Aves; order Bucerotiformes; family Bucerotidae; genus Buceros; species Buceros rhinoceros. The sequence continues at coordinate 19,109 of NW_010390130.1, read as the reverse complement.
GAAAATTCCAGCTATGATGCTCAAAACGTATCAATCAAGAATATTAATACAGTATGAACATAAATGCCTTGCTGGTTAAAGTGAGAAAATGAGAATCCTAGTGTCAAATTATTTCATGCAAGCACCCTTTCTTTTGTCTGACTTACTACAGACCAGTTCGTAAAAGCTGCATGACCCCACCTAGGTGGCATACACAGAGGTAAAAGGATCAGCAATCTGTCTTCTAAAGATAATGTGATTTCTACCACAGGAAGTATTGCACAGCTTTTGCCTGTTGGTTTTTTAATATTTTCCAAACCACATGTCAATCAGCTCTACAGAAGTCAGTACCTTAAACCTTGCATTTATACTAGAAATTTAGTGCTGTCAAAGTCTGCATACTGCTAAAGTACCTGAGTGAAGGAAAATAAAAGTTGAATGCAAGAAATTAATCATAGAGTAGAATACACCTCAAAAAAATCTACAATGAGATAGAAAACCAGTACTTATCTCCATAAATAAAATTGTTTCAGAGATCCAACATTTCAAACGTTCAGCATGGTAAAAATGCCAACTTGTTTTAACACAAGAAAAACCAAGTCACAGAAACACAACCAGTATTATTTTGTTCATTCTCTTAAAATAAAGAATAAAATAATATGGAAACAAAGAATGCCAAAACTTACTCATCATTTTGAAGACCAACGTATCTTGGACTCGGAACCAGCATGACTCTAACATTTTCCAATTTTCCTTTCACAATGTGCATAAACTGATCAAGGTGGCTCGAAGGTGGTTTTGTGGTATACGTCAGAAAAGCATCATCAAAGTTAATACAAAGTGTCTGCGGCTGATAATGATTCCCAAATGCCAAGCGACCCTAAATCAAAAAGAAAACCCAAATACTCATTACACACTGCTCTTTTATATAGATGTACATTTAATTTACCTATAATAATGCAGTTTCAGCAGCCATATGCCAACACGGCCATATTCTGGGCATATCTAAAAAGTCTACCTTGTACATTTAAACTCTCAATATTCTATCTCCCATCACCTCAACAGTTCTCCACAGTCTTTTTGAGAGACATCAACAACTTTTAAGGAATGTGTCCAAACATCCTTATTAAAAAATGCAGGGAAGAAAAAACAGGAAAAAAAAACCCCCACAATTCAAACACCTCTCCAAAACCCAAAACACCACACGTTGTACAACACCCATGACCTAGCTTAATCACCTGGTGATATTCCTGAAATCATCATAGGTTTACAACACAAGCACTTCCCACGAGAAAGAACATAACTGTGTTTCCATCAGCACAGCAGGGTTTGTGACTGTGTGCGGGGAGTCCTGGTGGTGTCATTTTAAAGCTTCTTTTAAATTGAAGGAGAACAAAAACTCAACAAGAATGTACGAGAAAAATGAAGGGCAAGTCTCATTTTCGGGCATATACTGCTAAGTATCTTCAATTATCAGGGTCTTTTCCACTTACCGTGCTCACATTGACTTTAATGACTGGAATAAGCGATCTCCATGAAGAAGAAGGGTCTTGAGATTCTGTTTTTACTTTAACACTACGAGGAAAAAAAGGGGTTTATTATTATTTTGACTGCTCTGCAGAAGTATTAACTGGCCTTTTCTTCTAGGGCTCTTCAGAGCACAGCTCTCAGGGAACACTCCTTCCCATGGGGAAGCTCCTGTAACAGTCCTGCTAGCAGAGCACTTCCTCCAGAGCCTGGCAGAGCAGGAAGCATATGTAGCTATGCCATGCATGCTGGTACGCTGAGCTGACACAGGCAGAAGACTAGCGTTCCACGTCTAACAGAGCAACGGTTAAATTTCCTCAGGGGAACTTGGTCAGTTCTAAATATTCCTATTTAGGTGTGGGATTTTTCATTTCCCAAGACACATCCTCCCCCAAGGCTTCAAGTCCTTCCTGCACCTGTCAATAAGGGTGTAAGACCAAACCACGAAGAGATTGGCTTGGAGACACAGCCCTTACCCAAACCCAGGACTGCCACAGCATCCTGCAGCTGCCCGCTACATCATTTAGTAACACATACTGCCCTGGGCAGCAGCCGTGACAGGACTCAAGCCTCTGCTCCTGCCAGTAAATCAGTCTGCTGTGATTCTGCCCAAAGAGAGGCTTATTATTGAACATCTGACTTGTCTGCACATAAACCATGTGGAAGAACTTCCAGATCTGGTAACTTACAGATACCATTAGTTATGGGTTTGGGGTACTCCAGAATATAAATAAGAAAAGAAGGTTTGTGTAGCAGTAAACAAACACCCTCTCCTAAAAAGACAACTTGTGAAATCAGCCCGAATTTAAAGCTCAAAAACCAGTAAGTTCTCCCAACACCACACAGATCCTCACATTTTGTCTATTCCCCCTGTCTTGAACAGCTACTGCTTTTATGAGCAACACCATTATTATTCTGCAAGCATAATCCTCTTCAACTCATGCTCCCTTTCCACACTGTGCTTCAAATAGATTTTTCAACCTGTCTCTGATCCTTAAACAAGGAGCATTTGGTTTGTTTGGTTGTGTGTTTTAATTATTATGGTAGGAAGTCTGAGGAAAGGAAGAAGATTTAGACTGTCAGGCTTGTCAGTGCAATTTCTCTCTCAGTTGTGCTTCAACCGTTTGGCCTCCAGAGCATATGTTAACAAAACATTACCCAATTAGTTCAGCACTTTGCAGAACAAAGCATCAACAAAATAGCAAAATGAATAACAATTTACCTTTCAAGATTGGTATGTGTTCTCTGCCTGCCATTTACTTGTGCTTTTTCATCATCTTTCTTTGGTGGAATTATTGTGGGATCCAAGCCAAATAGTTCCTGAAGTTGTCCATAAAGCTCTGAACGGTTGTACACGTGAAATTCGAAGTCATTCACCATAATATAGAGTCGTGTTTCTGCCTTTGGATCTAAACGAACAGTAGGAAAAGAGTATCTATTTTTATTCCAAGACTCCCTTGCAATATTGATACAGTTTTCCAAATACACACACTTTGCAGAAACTATCTTTGCAGTAGGGAACAGATGCTGAAGTACGCATTAAAAAGCAGTAAAAAACTCCATGAAATAATTACATTGTTCTAAGCAAATTAGTAAAACTTGCCAAATAAGACAGTTGCATACAAAATATGAAACCTGAAAGGCATTTCACCCTTAGGTCACAATCCAAAAAATAAATCCAGGCAGGAGCTGCACAAAATGGTAAATGAGATTTATTCAGTTTCATATATAAAAACAAGCAAACAAAAAAATCCATCCTGATGCACCTGAGCTCAGTGTCAATTTCCACTTTTTCACAAAAGTTAAAATTTTAGCTGCAGTATCAGCTTGACTCTGATACTTGAACTAGTTTAACACCTGCTGCTCGCATACCAAGCTGTTTGTGACACACTTTGACATACTTTTGCCTTAGATTGTATGACCTAATTATGTAGTTAATGCGAGGAAAAGGCTTGCACAATTTCCCCCTAATTACCCAGTTGAAAGAGTGCCCGTTACACATTCACTCAAGAGATTTGAGCTGCTCTAAAACTTGATCTGGCCTTTTTACATCAACCAGGCTTTAGGAAACTGAGGCATCAACAGTTATTACAGCAGTCCCCAATCTGTAACTCAGGAGGTAACAAAGAGAAAGTAACACTTCCTACAGTCACCAGAAATTAAAAAGTCAGAGCAAACTCCGTCGCTGTTGTGATCAGGGTCAAGAGAAGAAATGCAGCTGCCCCAGAGCCAAAGTTTAGACAACTACTTTATTAAATGCTCCCTCTTTGCTACAAACTCGTCTGTCCCCTGATGTTACACCTTCATAACACTCTGTCCCAACAACAGCAAGACTCATCTTCTACCCCTTAGTTACCAGAAACTTCCATAATGTTATTTAAAAAAAAAAAATCAAATGTGTGTAAGACTTCGGAATACACTGGCATCAGTTTTCTTGAACAGCAGACAGGAAAGTTAATGAGCCGGTTTCAGTTCCTTCCTGTTTTCATAAAAGCGCTATCAAATCCATCCGTTGGTAACGTCAACTTGCATCAATAAGATACAGGCAAAGGATGACATGGACAAAGATCAGGATGGACAATTGTTCACCTGGGAGATCTCAGTATCATCAAGAACACAAATAAATGTAATTTTTCAATTCCCGGAGGCAAGCATTAGGCTTCAATAAGTAAATTAAATCATATGTAGTAACTCATTTCTTTAAAGGGGATTTAAAGAGACAACTACTTCTTTTTCCTCATAACAAAAATAAGATTTTACCTCCGCACACCGATTTGGTTGCCTAAGACCAGACTCTTTTGGAAAAGGAGGAAAAAAGAAGACAAGGAAAAAGGGACAAGCACATCTGAATGTTATATAGTTAATTGATTCAAAGAAGCATACATGTAGGTAATGTAAAAGTAACTACCAGATTCACAGTAAGAAACTGAAGTTTTATCAACATCTGTTGGAATCAAGGTGACTAATGTAGCCAAGGTTTTGCCATCTGCTTCTGACAAAGTTTAATCAAGTTGTATTGTTTATTTATTATTTATTCAAATGTTTGTATCACTCCTACTCAAACAATAAATAAACTCACTAAATAACACCTAAAAGGAACCTGAAACAAGTTACTCCCAACAATAAAAAGTAGAGGAATTGGTTCTCGAGACAGTACACCCCATTCAAAGAGTACCTCAAGCACTACACTCTAGAGTTTTACAATATGAAAACCGACAAGCTGTTGTGGCAGCTAAGCCAAGACACCTAGGTGTCCTCTACTCACAGCATCATCCTCCACTCTTGTTCATAAAGCACCTTCATTTCTCAAGTATGTACAGAACCTATTCTCAAGTCCCCAAACGGTTTGACTTAGCACTCGAGGCAGCAAGATAAACCACATACTTGACTTCTGCGAAGTTCTTTCAACATTGGTATGACATGCCTATTACAAAGGCGTGAAGTATTCTGCAAAGCACAAACACCAGAGGGAAGGAAACTCTTCTCCGTGACTGCCTTGTTTTCCCTAATAACCTTTGCTCTTTGACAAACCTCAGATGCCACTCCCTCTCAGATTTCGTTTCTTTGTGTATCCTCCTAAGACTTGCAAAGCCAGCGGATCTCAGCAGGTCAGCAGAGACCGGCAGGCACAACCACATGGGTTCTTTTGGCTCCTCAGGAAGAAGAGGCTGAGAAACCATGTGATAGGAAAACAGTTACTAGGGAAAAATATTCCCAATAACTCATGAACATATTCCATGGGCACATGAAACTGTACCAGATTTTTCTTACCAAAAGGAGTAACAACCTGGAAGCTGAAGTAATTTCAAGATCAAATACGTAATATCTAGCATTAAAAACAATTTTACTTTGGCTCAGCATCTTGAACATGCCAAGTACTCACCACCACTCAATCTTTTTAAAAGGTCACTCATTTTACTTCCAGGGAAAACTTTACAACTTGCATGACTGGGTTAGATGAACACTGAAGCCCTTTCTGGTCTAAAAACCTCTGAATAGATGAATGAATTTCTAGTTGTTCTCCTCCCACAAGATCAGAGGGAAACACATGAGCCTGTGTTACCTTCAGCATATTTCTTCAGGAGACAGACACATACACACCTCCTACACATGACAAAGAGCTTTTAGGAAATTTCATGTGTCCCTTTGCTGAAGTTTAGCTCCTGGTGTATAATTACAAAAGGTGCTTAACAGTGGTAACCTCACCAGTGAAAAAATGGATTATCGAGTACAGCCCTTTACCAAATAGGTGATGACAAGGACACCTGAAATAACATGAAAGGGAGACCCTATTACAGTCTCCAAGTATTTCAGAATCCTTCACTCTCCTCCCCTTCATAGACAAAAAACCCCTCCTCTAATATTCTAAATATCTCTCTCAAAAAAAATAATGAGGTCACATTATTTCTACACCTACAGGATTTCAAATTTATCACCACTAGGAAAAACAAAATCCCATTCCTGTTGCATTTCGCATTACTTTGTTGTGTGACCTCTACACCTCTAACCTCCTTGCTTACTTGGATCAATTATCCAAGAACCGGTTAACGCCTTGCAATACTGCCCAGCAGAAACACTCCCATAAAAGACACACAACTATCTTTATTGCATTAAGTTCAATTCATTTTTTCATTCTGTGAGCCACTAGAGAAATACGTTTTAACTAGCAGATTAAGAAAATTCTATGAAAACCTGTTGAAAAATAACCTGTGGTTGGAAAAAATCTAATTAACTCTAAAACTAGGTTCCACTCTTTGAATTAAGTCTTCTTATGGTATAAAGAACTTGAATTGCGCTCTGTCACCACAGAGGCTTAGTGATGCCTCAATAAAAGAGGTGAGAACCTCTTCCTAATTCATACCACTATACTGAACAGTGTCTCCTACGTCCCTGCACAACACGTACACAGTACTCCCACCACTGTCGAGTTGGTACTGACAAAGCAACAGCTGTACAAGCTTGCTGGCAAGCCTAAAAGGCTCCACACCATCAGAGGCCTCTTCCAAAGAGCAGATGGGGAAAAAAAAGTCCTCCAAAGTTTAGCAACCCTCTCAATTAGCACCCTCCTCAGCTGTACACAGTTGCCATCTCTGGACCTCCTTGAACTTGCAGTGGAGCTGTAATGCTTCAGAAGTCAAGAAAGGCAGGACTTGTGACTCACTCAACCAGATTCTAATCCTATGAATGACTACGCGCACATCACTAAGCTACTTATGTATTCTCACAACATTTTCTGCAGATACGATTAATCTCTTGCATCTGGTGTTAATCGTCCTTCTTCAGCCAGAGATAAGGAAGAAAAATAAATTAATTTTTCACACTTCCCCACTTCTATGACCACAGATGTCATCAAGACACAGGGTTATCTCATACTAAAGAACATACCCTACTGTAAAACTTTTTCTAAAATACCGACAGCACAACACTAAAACCTGAAAACTCAAATCACTTCCAGAACACAAGACGACGGTTTATCACAGTTATAAACTTCAATACAGGGTCAGTTATGCTTAGATCACAGCTAATGAAGGCTCAAGTCCCTGATGATGAATTCTGCATTTACTTCATTGTGCTATTCTAGTCTACGAACACGGATCAATCAGTTAAAACAACCCATACCTTCTGATGATTCAATGTTCTTCAGGTACAGAGTAACAAATCAATTACATACATGAAATTAGGCAAAGGAAGTATTTTTCTGTAGGCCACCTGTGAACATATACTTTGAAACCTTCCTGAGAAACCTACCATGCTGTTTCTGCTTCGGGTTGTACATCTTCCACCAGCGAAATATGATAAATCCGTCTTGAATTCTAAATCAAATACATTAGATAAAGCAGAAGTTAAGGAGTGGTAATCCCAAATCTGATGTGCACCTGCAGGACATGCTGCCTCACACAGTGCAGAGCTCTGCAGCTGCGGTAGGGTGCATCAATACGAAAGCATGAAGCACTGCAGCATAAAGCTCGCAGTATAATATACAATCACTGCATTAGCTAAAAACTCATATAATACCCCACATCTATTGCCGTCTCAAGGCTTTCCAAATTTAACAGTAAGAAGCAAAATTAAAAACTACCCACTAGCCTGCGGTTCATGAAACAAATTATTCTCAATTCAGTAAAATATTTGGCCAAAATAAATCTTAACAGTGGGTGCATGAGGGAATGAAAGATGTTAATGAAGGAACAGTTCTCCTTCACCTTCAAAGTGTTTTCTTTCTCAAATAGTAAGGACAGCTAGAACCTTATCCAGGACTCACTTCCAACTGATAAGGCTCAAACAGCAAATGAGCTAACAGGTATCTCAGAATGTCTGAATACCACCATCAGCTTATCTTTAACATGTACAAATATATTTATTGCTCATTTGTAAGAAGGTATTTTCAAATGTGTTCTTTAGACAAAGACATTTACTGTACTTGAAACTGCTGTTTAGAAGAGTGACTCCCTTGGAAACCTGTACCTGATAGACATGTCTTCAGTGATGAAGTAGATTTCGCGAACCATGACTTTACCAGACAGCACAGAGAACGAAAAGGAACCTAGTGTGAAAAAAAAAAAAACATGTTTATCAGCCATTAGCCTAAAGCTGCTGATGCTTTATTTTCTGACCAGGAAGAATATAGTATTCTGAAATGGGTTCACTGAGCATCTCAAGTTTTCCCTTTGAAAACACACTGACTTCCAGAGCAGAAGAGAAGTCACGAGATTCAGCACATGCAAGACAAAAGGCACACAACCCTGAAAGGCGCTGGGTTTGGCACTGCCCCCAAATACAACCAACCCTCTGAGGCACCCTAGTCACACAGGAACTCTCCGGTGCCTTGCGAAGCGAGTTAGGAACGCTATTCTGAACATTTATAGCATCAAGCCATTGTATGCAAGTCTGCAATTAGAGAAATAAAGATTCCTGACTAAATAATTTTCCAAATTTTAAATGGCTATAAAGTCATCAGTCCCATTATTATGACAAATTGTGTTTACAGCAGGAAGGACTAATAAGACATGGAAAGACCAGCAGGTAATGCAATAGCCCATTTTTCCTAAGGCTTTTCACTTCACCCACAGAAAGTCAAATAAACCATGACTTGGTTAAAAAAAATAAAACACAACATTAATCAATTAAAGCCAAGCTGTAAATCATGGGATTTAATGTTATGTTCTTACTGATTAAGTTTATAAAGAACACCATATATTTGGCCAGCTATGTCCAGCTGTCTTCACCTAATAGCAATGTCACAGAGAAATTTTAATAAGATCCCATAGGTCAAGTGTAGCAGCCAGTAAAGATTTCATCTCTATTGCTGTTCAAAAAGTTGGTTTGAAGATGGTTTGGATTAGATGTCTTAAATTCTCGAGGACATAAGCAAATTATTGCAGGCATCTCTTTGGCAGTCAGGTATGAGTCAGTTGGTGTTTTTTAAAGTTTTCTCTACATTTATGACCAATAGGTGCAGAATAAGCCTATAACTAAAACCATCTTCGTTCTGGCAACAGACAGAGGAAGGCACAGAAGAATAAACGAAAAAAATTTACAAGCGCACTCAAGAGTGAGGTTGTGGGATACGACCCTCTGTGACTCAGCATCAGATATTTTTGTAATGTGGGTGAGTACCCAAGTGATTTGTACTGACCTGTTTTATTCAAAAATGTTTTAAAATGCATATTAAAAAAAGTTAATGGATTTTTATGCAAATGTTCTAGGCAGCACAAATTCTACATATCACAGTCCCGGTCTGGATTAACATGATTAGTTCCGACAGCTTATTTAGAACACAAGGACACTGCCATAACCGGGAGCTGGGGCTTGAGACCCCACTGTGTCCCTCTGAGCCCACTTCAGCAGTCGCCACCCACACTTCAGATGCCATACAATCTGCCTCAAAGGTGCAGAGGAGTGAGAAGCTGTGCCCCCCAACACCAAATCATGAGGCAAATTCCGACCCAGCTCAGGCAGGTTCCATGGGGGACTGAGGTCAATCACCTCCTTTTAGGACACTGACCATTATGATCACAAGGCTCTGAAAGAGGGGTAATGGAAAACGTACAGATTTTAAGTACAAAGTGTACAGATTAAACAGAAAAACATAAACTTGACTTAAACCTAAAAAATCTGTTAAGAGAACTTTAATATAAAATAAAGAGAGTTTTCAGAGAAAAAGGGAAGAATCCTCCCCTAAATCATGACACTGAACTTCTTCTCTTCTTAAATTAACCCAAGCTGATAATTTTCAAATTACTGTAACAAAGGAAAGGAACACTTTGATTTTACTTTAAGTTTTTAGCAAATTGAGGTACAATAAAAAGCAGTAGATAGAACAGCCGCATTGCAGTAACGGTAACTTACCAATATGGATGTAGCCATGTTTATATAATCTGTTGAGAACCAACGTTAAAATGAGTCCAATGTTCCGGGAATTATAATAAGTTAGGTAGATAATCCATCCACAAGACAATATTGTCGCTGTTGAAAGATTAAAATAATTAAAACATTTTTTGAAGTACACTGACCTAGATAAAAGTCTCACCTATTAAGACTTCTTACTCTCCAAAAGAATTTGAAATTGATGGAACATTTTAACAGGTGTTTTCAGAGAGATGCTGTGAGAAAGGTGTAAAGAGATGAGGAAAAAAAAAAAAAAAGAGGGAAATGGGAAGTTCAGAAAAATAGATTCTTTGCTGCTCTCCCATTCCCCAATATATATTAAAAAAAAGGCTCCTGAGGACCTGCAAAAGGCAAAACATAATTCATTGCATCCCTTATCAGCCAAGAAGTTAAATTTCACAGATCAAATCACAACATGCATTATCCCCCACAGTCATTTATTTCAAAACACTCTAAATAAACACCACAAGGAAAGTCACACTACGTTGTTCCTCCACCCTTCGCCAAACCATGAACTGTAACTTAAATTTCTAGTCTTTCATATCTTCACAGAGGAAGCAATTTTGTCACACCTGAAACTATTTCCTAAGTTGCTGAATGCTGAAAGATATGTACCAGTCCTTGGGTTAGCAAACACTGTCAACAGTTCAAGCATGGAATTTGACAGGAAAAAAAGGAAACTGCAATACAATAAGAAACAGGTTTTTCATACAAAAAAAAAATTAGGTCTGCTAATCCCCAAAGTAATTTTCACTTTAGTTGATTAAAAGCTGGTAACCTATTTCTAACTACAAGGGTTCTCAAAGCTTCCAGAAGGACAAACCCAAAAGGAATGGGACTGTCAGGAAATGGACTAGTTCTGTCTCACTTTACTGATAATTACCATTCTGTTTCATCCAGAGCAGAGTAGGAAAGGAAGCGATTTTTGCATTTCAGGTATCCCTACTCATAATACTAACTGAACTTTATAACGGAAGTTTTCTATTTATGTATACACTTCATACTCAACTTCTCGTCCACTGTCAACATTGGGAGAAAGGTGGAATGACTCACACTCAATCGGTTTCATTCCAGTAATAAAACTTAATTTTAGATTAAAGTTCAACTAGACACTTCCAGACAGCTAAAGCCAAGCAGTACCCTCTTAAGGTAACATATTCTGAGAAAAATCAGCAAACTAGTGCAGGTTCCAGGCGCTACAGACATAACCCACTACCTTTACCACTAGTCTAGGAGTTCGGTCATTAAATACAGCAGTCTTCACACCACTATTCAAACTATACCTCATTAAATGGTACGTACGTATTGGTGTAACGAAGTTATTGTACCTGCCTGTGGTGCTACAATGCTAATCCTTTGTTATGGTATTCTACTCAACCACCAGCTTACTCTGGTGTGAGGATAAACTTATTTCACAGAGAGAAGCTCTAACCAAGTTCTCATTTTGCAGAATCACAATTGTAGAGTGTTGTCCTTTGCACACTGGACTCTTACCTCCCAAGTGGTACAGGACAACTAGTACTGGAAACAGTTCTGTATTTTTTTTCTTTCTGGATTACTTAAGTAGTCTTGCCACACCTCGCTAAACAGCTGCATGACAAATAAAAATCTATTTTCAATGTTTCAACGTACTTTGGTAAGAAATTGGATATTGGTACGCCAGCATTTAGAGCAGCGTGTTTAAAAGTACACACATACTTACACAAAAAAAAAAGGAACCAAACCAGAAAAGATTCACCTTACCTACTAAGAGCCAGACAACATTGGAGTCATGTTCTGTTAGGAAGTCTTCCAGTTGCGTGATACTTGGGACAAAACTATCATTTTTTCTTTGATCCATTGCTAAATTGTTTTTGCACCAGCACCTATAGAACTGAAGGCAAGAAAAACCAACAAAACATAAAACACAAAATTAGTAATAAGCACAGCACGGTCTGGAGAACACTGAATACGTACCACATTAAACAATCTGTAACAGTCTGCTTCACACAAATATGTATTTATTTTATTCATTCAACAACAGCTTCATGATTCTCAACTACCCTTTCTTCTACTCTAGAGCTCCAGAACACTTCCACTCATCTCTGCTGAAACCGTTTCCAGGCACACGCCTCCCTAAACCAGATTACAGATCAACGGAGTGCTGGAATATGCTCTCAAATTTAGTCCCCTGAATGCCCTATACACAGCAGTAACAGCAAATAAGTTTATAAAACTGTTATACCATAGCAGTAAGTCAAAAGGTAACTGAACATGTAAGTAAAAATGACTCTGTATTGAGTTTTCTAACATTCAAAAAGAAAATATGAGACAATATGGCACTAAATCCCCTGCCCCCCAGAGGGAAAGGCCGAAGCAGACACTTTCAGGAGCTATGGAAAATTCCCATAACCTCCTAATCCGCTGCATCCATTAGTTCTCTTGCTTCAGGATGGATTTGCATCATCATATAAAAAGTGACTACATCACGTCTCTGTTAGAGAGAGCAGAAAACCCGTCCTTCTGATCTTACACACTTATGCAAACCATCCATAACCACCCTGCAACTGGGTTATATTAATTAAGTGTGATTAACAGGGAGCAGCTCAACTCCACAACATCTGTAATTACACAGCACTATGTTACTTGCATTAGTTTCATTTGAAGTCTTTGCCCTTGGACATCACCTGTCAAGCCTTCTTACAAGAAGACAAGCATTAATTCTGCCCTTTTTTTTTTTTTAATTTTTTTGGGGTGGGTTTTTTTTTTTAAACACCTTCCAGCTCCTGACAGCCTGTCATCCTTACAGTATTCAACTCTCAAAAAAAAAAAAATGAGTAGACTTTGTCTCCTTTCTTTATGAAGTCTCTGACACTCTCCATCAAGAGCTCAAGATCACAAAACAAAGTAATACCGGTAAGACCTTAGTTTTTGAACTGCATAACATCTTTGGAATAGTCAGTATTTAGAAGTATCAGCCATAAAATTAACAATTAATCCAGGTTTTTTTCTGTCATACCAACACCCTCTCTCAATACTATAACTTGAAAAGAAAATGTGGAAGGAGAAGTTGAAAAAAACCTGCCTTGAATGCACTTGTTTCTCTTCTATCTTTGGGTAACAGTACCTTGAACTAAGAGCCTACGTTTTGAACTAAAATATGAGTAGAGTCCCAAAAATAAGCACTAACAGTTCACTCGCTACCTCTTCTGTAAGAAGGAATTGAAAGAACAAGAAAGCAATAAAGAGAAACAAACAACAACAAAAAACCACCACCAAACCACCAGACATCGCTTCCAGCAATGATAAAGCAGCCACTAATGTGGCTCCCTGTGAAGAGCAACAATGAGCATCATGCACACACGCGCCCACTTTAAATAAAGAGGCCCTTGCTTTAGAAGGGATGTTACAACAGCAAATTAAATCACGTAATGGCACCGTGATTTGCTTCAAGATATTCACAGTACCTTAATAAAAACCCCACGTCAACATGTATTCTGAAGCAGCTGATGCCTCTGCGGGCAGCCTCTAAGAGCCTTTAACCCGTGAGCAACGGGGTAACTGGAGAAGCCAAAACCAACACTTTCAGCGTAAAGAACGAACGAACTTGCTTTCTCTCTCTCTCACCAAGAGACAACAGGGTCGCTCTTGTGATCAAGCCCACCGCGGAAGTGCTGTCAGCTGCACCTCCTATCGCTGTAAGGAACACCCCCACTATTCAATCCCTCAAGAAAGCAACCTGCAGGGTTTTAGCCATTTTTTAACCCAATGTTAAGTGACACTGAGGCAGGATATTAAATATGGTTATGCTCTAAATAGTACTGGGGCAAGACAACTCAGAGACTGCAAGTCATGGGATCTTGATACTCAAGTTACTTACAGTGTTCATCCTTTTTTGTCATCACTATCCACAGCCATAAACTGGATATTCTTGGAAGTTTTCTCGAATACACTCACTATTTGCGTGCAAATAAACTCAGGAATCCCCCATCAGTTAATCACGTGTCAATACGTCAGTATAGAGCTCCACAGCTGACCTTTCACAACCTGCCTCACTGGATTTATTTTTGTTAGGGCACTTTTCACTCTTGATCAAGTCACCCGAGGAAGAGGACGATGGCAGTGAAAGTGCAACCACTCAGAAGCAGGTGCCAGCAACACTTGCACTAAGTGTGGGCTCTCAGTACGCATCTCGGAGGAAGAAGGTGATTAAATCACTCAGATTATGCATAAACTTTGGCCTTATGAACTCGTGTGATAGAAAGGGGGTGCATGCAGAGACTTAAGTAGTAAGCACTGTTTAGAACGTCCTTGTGCATTTACACTGCACCAAGGATGGAGAGGCAGGATCTCCATATTTACCTCTGCACTTTGTAGTATTTTCTCAAGGTCTCCACTGTTTTGTGATGATGAGTTCAGTTAATGTGCCAGAACATAGTCCAAAACCATGACAAGTATTTTGGTTTATTTGCCTTCCACCCGACTTCTTTTTCAGCAAATCTTTTCTACTCAGGATGTCACTTGTGGCTCCCATTTACCACATACCATGTTAATACATACAGAACGTATTAGCTTTCTCCTGGGAGAAGAGGAAGACTCTGTGGCACTGAAATGACGGAATCCCAATGCTTATATTTACCTTCACAGCAGCGCTTTAAGGCATTATGCAGTCGTCTTTCTGCAAACGAGGTATCTGAAGCAAGGATAGTGAAAGGCCAGACCCTTTATTTATGATGCACAAACCGAAATACTTCAGGCCTACTTTTCAAGTTGTGCATGTTTAGAGCACTTAGCGTGTTCAAAGCATACAGCAGACTGGCTTGCAGATGTGCGGGTTCAGTATTGTTGTAGATTTGCTCCTCCTGGTCAGACAGGCTTTCTTTATAGCAGAAGCACACTCTTAACAGCCTTCAAAAAATGAATTTTAATTACTTGTGACATGCATTAATCTGTTTTCCTCGGTACTAAAAAGATGCGAGGGATGTTATAATCCTGGGGGGATGCACTTCATTTCTAGCCTGCTTCCAGTGTTCCAAACTTGACCCAATTTTCACAGTAAATATTCCATACCTACAAAGCCAAATACTCAAAAGCTGTTGCTTCAATTCTTTCTAAATATACTACAATAGCATCAAACAGGTAAACTAGTTTTAACCTCAGCCTGACACGTTAATGCTGAGACCAAGCCTCTACTTGAACAAAGTTGTTAAAAATTTACAGAAAGCATGCAGACATGAAATTGCAGATAGGAAAAAAAAAACCAAAACAGGCGCCCGGTCACCAGGCTCTCGGTCACCAGGCTCTCGGTCACCACAGTGCAGTTGCTTGGCAAAGAGCGCTGCAGCCTACGGAGCAACAACCCACCTGTAAAAGGTCTGTCCTGTACCCACAGCTGACAATGACAATTCAGTGCCCGAGAGCATTAGGGGAATATGGGTCTTGGGCTGCATAAGTAAAGGAGAAAGAACGAAATGTCTGCTTATCACATCCTTTGGAACGCTCTTTTCCTGGCACACCTTGCAGAAACAGGTATCCAAAACTGGTATCCAAAGATGGGGGAAAAACCTAGCATTTCATGATACTGAGAATAAACGCTTTCATACAGTTATGAAGTGGGTAGGGAAATAATGGAAGCTGCCAAACCCCTTATTATTACTAGAATTCACATGGGGGGAATAATCTCGGGATTTACATTGTCAGAGATATTCCTCAGATCTTCCCAGAAAACAAACACTTATCAAATACATGTTAATTGATGTTATTAAGAGTTTAACTACCATTCTGAGGATACTTGACTCCCAACTTCTACAGCAATTACAAGACAGCGGAGTCACAATTACACACAAAACAACACATTAAACACCAGGAGGTAAATCCCCCCAGTCAAATAAATAAACATGGATAACACGCCTGAATGCTTCACAGCTCCACTAAAGGAGCTGTACCCACAGCAATTCCTTAGAGAAAAGGAAAGAAATGGCTCTTTTTGCACACTATCCACTCCATCGCTTCCTTTCAAGGGGTCTCCTGCAACAGCTACTAAGAAAAGAGAGCTTTAGATAATTAAATTATATTAGAAAGGAGTCACAAACATAAACACAACTCGACTGAATTTTCCTCTGAAGGCACCATACCACTGTCAGCACCCAGACGCACATTAGGCACATTTCACAAAACAGAAAGCTGCCAACCTTGGCATCTTTCCCAAAACACTCCACTAGGTCCGAAGACTTCAAACCCATCCCAGCACAGCTCGGGAAGCTCAGACGTTCTTTAATCACCAAGCACGGGCAAGAGGAAGG
>NW_010390130.1:1753-2822 GCF_000710305.1 Buceros rhinoceros silvestris | reverse complement strand
GTACAAAAAAAAAAAAGCAAAGTGACAGCACCCACAGAGCCATTCTGCCAGCTGACATGTTGCAGTGGCTTTGTACCTTTAGACCCAATTAAAGATTAGCAGTTCTTTTTTTTAGGAAAAGAACTAAGATTCAGGCCTATTTCTTCCCCCTCAGCTAGTGCTTGAAGTAACAATAGCAGTAAACCCTAAACAAGGGTGCAGTAAACTGCATTAATTATAGTAATGAAATCTTGCTACAGCCTCCAGTGGGAACAGCTGAACTAAAACCAGAGCACAGAAGAGAGTCACACCCAGTTAAACCAGTGTGTGGACAGCCTTAGTTAAACGTAATTTGCCCTATGGTAACTTAATGTTAGTAAGTAACACATTTACTTAAAAATTAATTAAATCACAATTGAAGTATATTCAAAGGAACTCTAAGATATAAGTAAGATAAAAATCGTTCTTACAGTAACCTACCTGATGAGATTTATTTTAACTAATAAACACCCAGAGAAGCATCTACAGTAATAAAAAAAAAATAATTTAACATCCTTCTGAGAGTAGCAAGAGAAAACAGAAGAAAAATCTAGTTTGAGTGGTTTAGACAAGTACCACTGTCCGAAAGGAGCAAAATGTAAAAATCTTTTGCAACAGAAATCTACTGATTCAGTGTCCAAACGGCAGGAGTGATACATTTGTATTTATTTATTTTTAGTAGCACAGGAGGTGAGTTTTGATACAGAAGAAAGCAAAGACAAACTGCTGTGGCAATAACTTACAGGACTCCTTACATCACTCAACTGCTAAACTATGAATGTCTAATTGAACTTTGGACGATTTTTCATTTTGCCTTCCAGACTTGTTCAGGGAAGAGGGTTTTTCTGCTTCCCACATTGCCAGGGTTTGTTGCTGCAGGCAAAAAGAAGGACTAAAACAAAACAAACAAAACCCAACAGAACCTAAAGGGTCAAAACACTAGAAATAAATAAGAACTTCCCTTATGCACACTCCTCTATTTGGAAAAAAAAAAAAACAACAATGACATTCCTTTTGCGGGCTGGTGTCAACAGGCCAATGACTTTTTTCA
>NW_010390130.1:0-1688 GCF_000710305.1 Buceros rhinoceros silvestris | reverse complement strand
TCCCCCCCCCCCCCCCCCCTTTCTTAATTTGAACTTCAGCATGGTACCTCTGAAATACTCCATGAAATTGAGTCTTCTACACCTCACACGTGATTTTTTCCAGAAGTACTTCCTCTAAACTTCTCCTCTGCCATATCACCTCAGTATGGGGAAAGTGGGAAACCTGCCATATTCAACTAGAGGTCAGTCTTACGGCGACACATACCATGATCTTCAAGGGCGCTACCTACCAGTCTTCGCTAGCGTCTGTCCCAGGTGCAGTCAAACCCAAAGATTTTGGCGTAGCAACAAGTGCTTCACGGAGTTTCATAAGACGATAAAAAGTGACTAGGAGAAGGTGGCGTATCTCACCACTGTAAAAACACAGGATAACTCCGCACGCTGCTAACAAAGAGCGGTAAACTCCGGCCTATTGCCCACAGGATAAAATAACACAAACGGACAATTACCAAAGAGCAGCTGCTGCGCAGTTCACGTGCCAAAGCTTTCTTACAGCATACCCCAAAGGGGTGAGCGGGATGCGTGTGAGGATGAGAGCTCTCCATAGAGTCCCGGACACACGTGTACCTTCAAGCCAATCCACCCGAGACAATTCACCATGAACAAAATCTACTCGTGCATAAACACCGCCAACCTGTGTGAATTCCAGCCGTGATCCCAAGCAAACGCAAACAGCCCTGAACACACATCTAGAGCCAACTGCCTAAACGGACCTTAAATACTGCTTTTACCAATGACTGTTCGAACAACTTACAAACATACTTTTACAAGTCAGAGGACCACTCCCTCCTACACTCCAGTTTCTCTTCTCAGTAGCCAAAATTTCTGGCCTGATTGTTTATCTGGTCATTATGTTTGCATATAAAAACTGGACAAAAACCTGCACAGGTACAATGAAAAAAGGCCAGAAAAGTAAAATAAACTAACAAAATTGCACAACAGAACAACTCCCAAGGCAGCAATCAGTCATTTTCATATTAAACCAGATAAAATTACATAAATACATCTGTTGCAGTAAACTACCAACCTGGGAAGTTCTCACAAAGTTTAGTGAAGGTTGCTGTGGAGGTGTGTCCTAAGACAGGAAACAAACCCAGAGGTGGAGCATGGCTGGGACACTGGCTATGCACTGATCTTTAAAGTACCTCAAACCATTAACACGTTAGAGCACTTTACACTGATAAATCGCATCAGAATTTTCACTGATCATGTGAAGTGCAAGCACAGATCATTACAAATTTAGACACATGAAAAAGCAAGCGCATTTTGTGTTAAATCAGTGTGTGTGTGTATTAAACCCTCTAAGGACCGTGGGCGCTGGCAGGGACCATCTTTCAACCGGCCAGGGAAAGGAACAGCGAAACTTTCCTCACAGGCCAAACTGAACTGGAGGTGCTGAACGCCCGTCCTCTGACCTCACACCCTTTCTGCACGCCGTTAACCTACAGAAGACAAACGCAAACGAGGGGGAAAAAACCGAGGAACTCGGGAAAACGGAGGGGTTTCCGCTCCACCGCTTCCACGGACAGAGGACAGGGCCGGTGGAGGAACCGGGGCACGCCGATATCGGTAACACACCGCCTCGCTGGGCTGACGGGGCAACACGCGAGGACCGTCTCCCCTCAGCACCGGCGGGCGCGCAGGAGGCGCGGCGCGACCCCCCGTACCCCTCCCCGGCACCACGGAGG
>NW_010390129.1:13304-17812 GCF_000710305.1 Buceros rhinoceros silvestris | reverse complement strand
TTCTGAAAACAGAGATTCAGCTTTTTAATGATCCAGTGGATTTACTGAATCCAGTGATGATCAGTCAACAGAAGACTGCAGTTTCCAAGAGACAGAATGAGACTCTTTGAGTTACTTAACAAGTAAGCCTCTGGGGAATGTTCTGTCTTAAATCACACACAAACAGACCCTGATGTTTGTGGCCAAAGGTAGTCTTTACAGTCAGCTTTCTGACACTATGACTCTTCTTCCTGCAGGAGGAAGAGGTCTTCATCTGATTATGTATTTGAAGATGATGCTTATTTACACTGTGTTTGAGGCCTTACCCAACCTCAGTTGCGCACTCACTCTTTTTGTCCTGGTTACAAACCTTAAATACAAGGTTTCAGACAAAAAAAAGGTAGCCGAGGCCGCTGTTAGAGGTTTTCTGGCCTCTGTATGTTGCTGACCTGCTGGGCGAAAACCTACCATTTATCTTTGGAGTAATACTCCGTACATTCCTGGAATGATGGCTGGAGAAAGGACAATGAACTATCCAACAACTCTTCTCGTTGGATAACATCCACACGCTTCAGGAGCATTTTGGATATTCAAGTACAGAGAAGAAAGAGGGCCTCCTTAGGTTTCAACAGCCATTGTGGCACTACATGTGCCAGTACTCTTGATTATTACATGGCTTAAGAAAGGGAGGATTTACCATTATTGCTACTCTTTTTTAAAAATTTCACCTTAGGTTTTGCAGATTTTTTTTTTAATATAGATTCAATGTTTATACATTTTGATACATAGCTAGAAGATTATTTCCCTAGCAAGATAGAGTTCAGTAAATAAAAGAATATGTAATTAAATAAGATTTTTTAAAATTAATAACATATTTCTTATATAGGGTGGTTATACTTGTTGATATATCAGTGACAAACTCTATGTACATCATCCATATCCAACATTTTTTGCGACTTTTACTTGAGGAACAGATGTCGGATAAGGATTACTTCAATATTATAGCGTAAGCAACTATTTAAGATTCTTTTAAAATAATGGTAAAGCGTTGCAATGAAAGAAGCATGCTGAGAGTGTTATTAATGGACATATTTTAGATTTTTAAATTGTATTTAAAGTTTTATGATAAAGTAATTGCAAGAGTAGCACTGATTTGTCGTTATTGGTAAGTGCATGGATCAGATGTACGGAGACCAGATTAGTAATTAGGAATCATTGGTTTGGCAAGGCTCACTGGAACTGATTGCATCATACCTGTAACAAATTCTCTTCCTGCTATATTATTTATAACATGTTAAATCACTTGTCAGAAACTTTTACTGGAAGTCTTGGGTACCATAACTGAGAATGCCCTTTAAATTTTACAGTAAATCCAGTACTTTTAAAATATGTAATAGTACTACAATCATGTACTCAATGCTGTTAGCGAGAAATGTGTGGCACAGCTGCTGAACAGCAGCTGGGCAGGTTTCTGACCGGCAGGTTAAAGCCAAAGACAGCAGTTTGTGGAGTTCCAATGGGAGAACAGAGCCTTTAACTCAGAAGAGAGCGATACAGGCAGGATCTGAGAGCTGGGGCTTCTCCACTGGGCTTTTATGAGCTCACTTAGGATCCTGTTTAGGAAAGAAAAATGTCATCTGGACCATCTGACCCTGAAACTCTTACAACCCCTGAGTGATGGATAACTGTGACTAATTAAATGGTTTGAAAGATAAAATAGTTAGCATCTGGTAAATTTATATCTGTAATACCCCAAATGGGATTTTCTTTTTCAGTGAATTTATTCTATTTTTTTTTTTTGTTCTAAAACATAATCTTAAAATTCATTGCTGTTATCTTTCTGTGAAAGATTTGGGAGTGATGTTGTGCCTTGGCAGCTGGAACTGATTCCTTCCCAACCAGAAAGCTTACAAAATGCTTGGAGGTAGGATCAAATAACTTTCCCATACATCTGAATTAAGTGATTGTAGGTACCGTGATACAGATAAAACAGAGAAATCGATTTAAACAGTATTGGGAACAATTTAGATAATTGATACATTTATCATATTACAAAGTGAGTTTGCCATAAACTGTTTTACACTCATTGTTCCTGATCCTTTGTTATGAAAACAGGAAGTTTAATATGTCCTAGTGACTTTAATTTCATATGTATTTAGCATATGTCTGTGCACAGCTGCCGAAGTGTTTGTGTAAGAAATGCACAGGTCACACGAAGAATTGAAAACTGCTTCAAATTCAACTGGGATGTGAAAGCTAAACCGTGGGTTCCCCCCTCCCCCTCTAACACTGGAAGCAAATCCCAGGGTTCTGTCTGTGGAGTTACACAGTTGGTGGTTTCATTTTTATTCCTTTAAGTTCCACTATATCACAGTTTTTCCACATAAGAGAGAATTCTTTGATCTCTGTGCTCTGAATCTTATCTTAAAAACTAATTTGCCATGGTGGCAATACAGAAACTAGAACAAATAATTTGGGTCATTATATAATCTGTTTTCTCTGTCTGATGTAAAAAATTTTAGACTCCAGTGCAGTGTTATTGAAGATTGT
The DNA here is from genome assembly GCF_000710305.1 of Buceros rhinoceros silvestris. Lineage (NCBI taxonomy): Eukaryota > Metazoa > Chordata > Aves > Bucerotiformes > Bucerotidae > Buceros > Buceros rhinoceros. Next base: position 15,283 of record NW_010390129.1, on the reverse strand, counting down.
TAGTTCTCTTTATTGCTTTAAGCAGAAACGAGCTCTTCTTGCTTCATTCTTTGAACTGTAAACACTGTCTTTTAGGTGGGTGTTGAACTTGCAGTGCAAAGGGAGTAGAAACGTTATGAGTGCTCTCAGGAGAGCTGTTGAAGTACACTTCAAAGACAAAGATAAACACAAATCACAAGGCCTTTACCTGCTGACTACTGGAATACCTGATCAGGAAACAGTAAGTATCATCTCAGTTTTTGCAACTCTTCTGTAAGTTCCTATCAGAATTAATCTCAATTTTGTTTTTCTTTTTTCTTTTATTTTTTGCTTTTGGCTAGTCACCATACCTTGTTGGCAGAATACTTCTTTTTTGCATATCTAAGCCAGCACAATTGTCAGGATCTCAAACTTCCATTCCTACAATCACTATTCATGTGTCAAAGATCGCAGTTATTAATAATGCGTGAATCATAGAAAAGTCAAGAGGAGTTTTTAGGATTCCTTTCCCGCTCCAGCTCTGGCCATCATTTCACTGCGAATTCCTGAATTTGAACAAACTAACTCTGTTTTTTATATGATATCATTACCTTATAATTCATGGGGACAAAGCCACAAGTAATTTTATGCTGGAGCTCCATAGTGTGCTATCTGGAGACAGCTCCTGTTTTTAGTAACGATAGTCTGTTTGGGTATATGCTCATAGTGCCACGTGCTCTGTGGCTGTTAAGGCTGCACAGAGCCTAGATTTCTGAACATGTGGTATCCCAACTGGAATAATCACGTGTGTACAGTAGGATGTCACTTGCAACCAAACTTCTGGAAATTCGGGGCAAATATAAGAAATCATTAAAAGCCCATGTGGATAACAAGAAAACGAAGGATGCATACAAAGATGCAAATAGTTGCATCCCTATGTCTTTGCCTCAGGGAATGACTCCCTCGAAGCCCATGACCTCTGTCTCTGATTCCTGTAGCTAGCCCGTCTCACTTCTTGGCTGCAGCAATGCTGTTGCCGTTGTCACTAGTAACAGAGACAGTTTTCGTGTGTGTGGACTGAGGTGGCATTCAGCTACTCAGGGTATGTTCCTGTACTGAATTGCTCTGGTTGGGCATGTTCACACATGAGTTCAGGAACCAGGGGACTAGATGATAGTCGACTGAGGTAGAAGGTCACTACTGATTTTTTTAATTTTCTTTTTTTTTTTTTCTTCTCTGTCTTGCAGCACGCAGTCAGTGCTTACATGGCTGAGGTTTGCAGAGGGTTTGATTTGCACCTTCATGTCTGTCTGTTCAGTGTAGTGGAGGACGTTGGCTCTGACAGGATCATGCCAGCCCGCTATGCTAACCCAACTGAAACTGCCATTGCTTATAAAGAAATAGTACAGGCAGGCAATGGGAGATTCCACTGGTTTGGAGAAGCAGGTATGTGAGAAAGAAAGTCAGCACAAGCTTCTTTTTCATTAATTAAATAATATTTATTAATACTTTTATTCCCCAATCAAGTAGTTTACATTTTTAGCATGTGGTAATGCTATACTAGTACTGAGATAAAACCAGAGGTCTTAGTTTGATTAAGGCTTTCAGTTGTATTGCAGAATATTATAATGCAGCCTTATGCAGGAATTTTTTTTTTTTAATTCACTATTTTCTGCTGAATACTTTAAAGATGCACATTTAAAATATAGTTACTAATGTGGTAGGTCCCAACTGCCTGACTTACAGGAAACAAAGGCTTTTTGACTCTTTCCATTGATACTACATGGTCTACAGGTTGTTGTACGCTTAAAAAAAAGATATATTTTGTACACCTAAAAACCCTCACTGATCAGCATGTATTTGATTATCAGGTATTTTAGAAAGTGATGATATCACTATAATTGTGTCTGAAACGGAAAAAGCAAACAACTACTCCCAAAAGGTATGAATTATATGTATCTTTTTAAAGTTAATGTTTAAGAAAAACATAGTGTTCAGCTGACAATGCAGAAGATCTGACA
>NW_010390129.1:0-13108 GCF_000710305.1 Buceros rhinoceros silvestris | reverse complement strand
CAGGAATGCTCCAGAGTGTGAGAATAGTCACCATAGCATAAATATGGACTAGAAGGCAGTTGTGCAGCAGCACTGCAGTGACCAGTGGTGGAGCGGTCATCAATCCATATCAAATACAAGGAGTGTACAACTAAGTGATTCTCCTCTGTTACCAATCCTATGATGAATTCTTCTCAGGTAGAATTAATAGGTCATCATAATGAGATAGCTATATTAAAAAATAAAGATACTAGAAAGTTATATCTATTAGATTATAGTAGATGTATCTATTTATGATGAATTCTTCTCAGGTAGAATTAATAGGTCATCATAATGAGATAGATATAACTTTCTAGTATCTTTATTTTTTAATATAGCTATTAGATTATAGTAGATGTATCTATTATATAACAAATACATAATATAATGTTCCTATGAGTGGAGGGAGGGGTTGTTGTTGGCAAAATATATGTGTTCAATTCTAAAACAAATGTTTTCTGAAGTGTACTAAAGGTGTAGGACTAGACCATATCTCTCCATACTGCACAGACGTGGCTTTTTCCAAAGAGATCTAACAAAGCAGCTGGGGCAGTGTAGCCTGGCAGTGCGGTTGTTGTTTCTTACAAAACTGTGATTAGAAAGATACGTGCAGTGAGATAGATGTCCAGAGGTTTGAGCATCCTGTTGTCGCGTGCAAGTCTGAGTCACAAAAGTAATGTTAAAAGAGTTGGAGGGTATTCAATGGGATCTTAAAGTATTTTGTTATCAGTTAATAGTTGCATATACTTGGTTCATCATCTTCCAATTTGTTCTGGTCTTGGTATGTTTACTGCTGCCTTTGCTTTTAGAATGTTTGCTCATAGCAGGGAGGATTTCCCTTCTTTGTGTTTGAGCAAGCACAGCATGAAGGGGTTCCTACTCAGTTAGAGGTGTTAAGCAGTACCAGATTAATAAATTTGTTATGACTTGTTTATTATTGAAATAATAAATACAGAATGCCTGTCTTTGAAATGTCATTTACTTAAATCTCACGTATATGAACTACTAAACAACATGAACTTCCATTTCAGTGTGCATTCCTGGTGGAATCCTTAAAGCAACGTTCAGTAAATCAGTCTGTAAATCCATTTAAACCAGGAGATTCAAACGTGCTTATGAAGAAAGAGAACAGAAGGCCACAGAAATTGCTGCCTCCTAAACCCACAGCTCTCAGTCTGGCTAGAATGGTTTGAAATGGTCCCGTTTTTAAGATGCTGTGTGTTATTGATTAAGAGTTCCCACCCAACTGTCAGATGCTGCTCTTTGTGAGAGAAGTGCTCAGGCTGAACATTTGAAGGAAGTAAAAGAGCACTGTGATGGTACTCTGAACTTGCAATTGAATTTGCATTCAAAGTCCTACATAAACAAAAAACTACATCTTACTAACTTCTAAGTAATTAATTATAACAGAACCACACTGTAGTGTCTAAAACTGTTTCAGTAATCCCTCTGACTTTAAAAACTTAGAGTTTAAGGAAAGCAAAGGCAAACCTGAAATATGCGTTACTAAGTTATGTCTGGTTTACAAGTCCTTTGAGCCAGTACTGAATTTTATGGTGTCCTGCTCATTGACATGATACAGCTGCAGCTGTCTAGCATGTCTCTGGCCACACAGAGGCAGCATAAAACAAGAAGTAGGATTCCGGATTTGTTTCCTGCCTGCTGCGCTTATTTTCGTGGAGTTACACTACTGAGTCCTTTGGGATTTTGCTGATGTTTTCCTTTGTTAATTTTGACTGTGTGTGCATTTGTTTTGAGTGGGTGTGCAAATCTGTAATACACGTGTATGGCCATCACTTTGCTGCACACCGGCCTAGAGACAGAACTGCCTGTTGCAAAGGATCTGCTTAACTTCTGATCCAAAGTTCTCAGGTCTCATGTTTGAAATGGGAATAGCACTCTTAAGTGTAGGTGTGTTTGTGTTGTAAAGACCTTTGCAAGTAAGCTCAAACAGGTCTTCCATGCTATTTTATCAAAACCAGTATATTCTCAACACCGCTTCACAAACTCAGGAAGGATGTAATCACTGAGAAATGACTACATAGAACAGTTTTACAGGAATTAAACCTGTAGAAAAGTGGTAACAGGTTTGTCTGTAGGTATTTGGTGATATGAATAGTAGAACTGTGTGTTGAATTAGATCTCAGTTACCTGAAGTCTCTGTGTCACAGCAAAAGCCTGATCCTACAGTGGGGTTAAACAGGTGTTCATGCTGTTCAGCAGAGTGCTCAGCCCCTACAGGGTTGAGCCATACCTAAAGCAAAAATTACTCTTGTCAGCACTAGCTTTCCAATAGTCAGTAAAACTCTGAGGAAAATACTGCATGCCATATTCTATAAACCAGTGCCATTACTGTACTAAACTGTAAGTGGCAAAAATAGTCCAAACTTGTCTGCCTGTAGATGTTAGCATTTAGTTTTACGGCAAAAGATTAAATTGGCAAGATAATTAAAATAGAGCAATTAGGGTTACTTAAGCTAGCAAGAAATCACAAATAAACAAGTCATCATGGCAATCTGCTGTCTCGTTAGAAGAGCCAAAGCTAAACAAGAATTAGAGAATAATTAAGGACAGTTCCAGTTTTGAATAATGCAGTTATGATCCAACTGAAGTACTTTTTTTTAAATGTGCTTATAGTATATTAAAGACAACCATGGTGCAGAGAGAAGTGCTTCCACAGGAGTACTGGCATGGCGTCCTACTAGTGCCAAAGCGGAAATTCCACCAGGTCTGTATGGATTAGGGGCTTTTTGTTCTCAGTTTCTTTGGGTTAAAAGAAAATATTAAATCAGACCTTTAATTAAAGTTTTAGAAACACTTGCAGTTGTAATCTTTAATCAGACCGATAGGAAACATTGCAGTTGTTTTGAAATTAATTACTTTGGTATGAGTTTTAGCTGTGACGTGTCCAGCTTTCTTTTAGGTGCAGAAGGAACACTGCACTGTATAACTATTTCCAGGTCAGATGATAGAATATCCATCTTCTATCTGAAAATGGCAAATGTGTGTGGCGGGAAGTAGAGCCCTGCTTTGTCCAATGGCTGAAGCCATAATTAGAACCTCCCTTCTCTTGGGTTTTAATTCATACTCCATTTTTTTTTCCAAAGGCTCAACAATTCAGAGATTTCTTGTATTAGTTCCACATATATTTCTGCTAATACTGTTAGATCCCATTGTAATTAATATGCTGTTCCACCTGACTGATTTATGATCCAGTAATGAAGAAGAAAAAACAAACACAAATGTCAGGTTATCCAAAGTGCTCTTGCAACTGCTCCTGGTACATGAAGCAGCTCTTAAATTAATTCCAGTCACTGTTGGTCCCTTAAAGTCCCAATTCCTTTCTCCTCCATTTTTGTAATTTTCCTGTGTTTTTTCTTTGCATCTTTGCTAATGTCTGCAAAACTTTTTTTTTTACATTAAATTTGAGTCTTGGAATCCATTGAAATGAGATTGTTGATATGTAGCAGTGTTTACAATTCTGGATTCATACCTCATTCATATGAAGTGCTTTGTACAATGTTATTTGGCTTTTCCAACAAATACTATAGTTTCTGTAAACCCCTAATCTTTTCAAATTATGTCCTGTGACATTCCTCCTGATGGTAATTTAGAAATTTGTAAAGGTTTTGGTTCCATTTCTATGAAGGTAGCGTAAGTAGTTCTACAATATGGATTTTTCGTAACCGGTATCTAAGAAAAGTAAGGATTGATAATTGTGGTAGTAGGAAATGATGAATTGAAGAACAACGTTGCGTGTTTTGTCTTGTTGAAGTCAGTCAAGATCTTTATTTTATCTGTAGCACAAACAATAAAAGAACGATCTCGGACTGAGCATAAACCAAGGAAGCAGCCAGAGTTTTCTGTGTCAGTATTTTATACTGATAAAGGAAGAAACGTGGGTACGTGTTACGAGGTATGATGGGGGAAACCTTTTTTTTTTTGGTAAAACTTAGAAAGTTAAGTCACTGATAGTCCCTGTGCTTTAAATAGTGAGTGGAAGTGAGTCTCACCACATGGTGGGGTTTTTGTTTTGATCTTTGGTTTGGAGGGGGTTGGCTCCTTTTGGCGCTCTGCTTTGGTTTTGGGGTGTTTTGTGTGTGGTTTTTTTGGTTTTGAAAAGTCCTTTGGGATCTTTTGGTGAAAGATGCTCTAAGGAAAAATGCTGTCATCGTTACAGAAGATTTGGCTTGGAATTTTTGGAAGTTGACCATTTTTAATCTTTTTAAGTACTTGGATGTATAGAAACCGCTTTTTTTTTTTTTTCAAATGTGGAATTATATGTGAAAGGCTACTCTGTGACTTTGGGCCAGGGGGATTGTTTGGGGTTTTTTTTAATCAACAGTCATACATGATGTATGATTTAAACCTAGGGCTCCCAAAATTATTTTGTACATTTTCTCAACTAGGTACAGTATACAGAAAGTATCCAAAGACAATATGCGTAAGAAAGTCTGTTCCCTCTGTTATCCTGCCAAAAAAAGAGGAAATCTGCTCAAGCAAAGAGGTACTTTGCTCCTGACTAATAAATTGCCATTTTAGAATTATCCATATGAATTAACATGAACATGTTAATTGTGATTCTGCACAATGTATTATTCTAATATGTACTAACAACCAATTGTTCCATTTGTTTATCTCACAAGTGGCTGACCAAGTACAGTATTAAAAAGCTCAAACTGGAATTGCCCAGACTGATGTTTGGTCCAGGCTGTACTCACCAAAAGAAAACTGTGGAGTCTCTGCACAAGAAAGTATCGGCAAAATACTGCACTATCTTCCCTAGCGTAGAAATCAATGTAAGCTTTTGCAGATGTCCTACGCCTACCACACTGAAAGGCTCCGATTTGTTTAGCTCAATGCATGTTGATCAGTACTTCTGGCTTGGTAGCATGATGTTCACTGTTCCCTGTTGTTTTTTCTAAACCACCCTTTTATTACAATGCTAGAGAAGGTCTTTTGTTCACCACAAAAAATACTTAGTATTTTTTTAAGTGCAAACTGCATGGGTTCTTTAGAATGTATGGCATCTCCTCTGCTCATACAGTGTGAAAAATAAGTTCAAAATTTTAAGTAATGTTTTAAAAATCATGTATGAGTTGAAACTGGGAAGGTGTTGGCACTTGATTGTTTCTGTTTGTGTAATGACTGGAGAGAAGCATAGGAATTCAGGTCCAAGATATTATTGCTCTCTTATATCTATAAAACAAGTAAAAATAATGCAGCTATGCATCTGTCCAATCAAATTGCATAATTTTGTTGCCCAGCTCAACTGGCTGAGATGAGAACAAGGCTTTCCTAATTAGAGTAAACCAGTTATTTAGTAGTAACAGAGATGCAAAAATTTTCTTACACTATTTCATAAAGACAAAACAACTGCTCTCCCTGACTTCTAATGCAGACGTTGCATATATAGCAGCTGAGCTCAGATCTCCTGAAGTAAGATGCTCTTGTACAAACTGAATTTTTCCAGGGAGTTGTGAAACATCTGCAGTTTCAATCTAAAGAACTGGAAATCTACTCTGAACAACTTGAGAAAGTATTGCAGCGCTATATACAAAGAATACAGTGGCTTCTGTCAGGTATTAGTGTGCGTCTGTTTTTCGGTAAAGCACGACTTATAAAATCTTGTCTACTATTTTCTAATAGAATCTGAACTTAAATCTAGACCTCAAGTATGAATAAAGGTCATTCGTTTTGCATTTCATTAACATTTCAAAAAGCATTTTTATGACAATAAAATCAGAGTACAAGGGAATTCAGCTTCTGTGTAGCTGATAAACATCCAGCTTGCTGTGAAATAATTAGGGCCGTGGTGTAAGCTTTTCCTTTTTCTATGTTGTGTCCATGAATACAAGGTTCCTAGTGTCTGAAGCTTTCTATCAACAGAATACAGACAATAACCTATACAAGCAAAAGTAGGTTTTCTGTTTCTTTTACTGAGAATGTGCCCTGTTTAGAAGATCAGCATCACTGCTGGTGAAAAGTGTTTTGATCCCTCTGTTGCTCATAAAGGTCTTTGGTAGGAAACAGTTCTGGTTTTTTGCTGGATCATAAAGTAGGAGCTACAAATGGTTTAATGCAAGTTGATACAATTGGCTAGTAATCAATGCTTGACAATGCCTGATTTGAAATGGCAGAAGACTTTTATTAACCTTTGAATGGCCTCATTTCCACACAGATTAGAATTTATTATGTAGAAAAGTGTCCAGAATAGCCCCTAAAGACTGAAGATTTTATGTGCTCATAAAATAATATGTTCAATAAAATAATTCTATGCAATGATGTGCTCTGGCCCAGGAAGCCGAAGATTGTTTGGTACCATTTTAGAAGCAAATGTCTGCGTTTTGATTGATACATCTGGTTCCATGGACCCGTATTTGCCACATATCACGAAAGAACTTACCTCTCTTATCTGGGAACAGCTGAGAAAAAATGAAGTCAGGTATGACGAGCTACCAAAAAAAATGAAATCTGCACTACTTATTACTTATCAAGATTTCTTTATAATTACAAATAATACAGTACTTAAACACGATACATGTAATTATTATATGTTAGTGCTTAATATGCGTGTGACATGAACTGCTTTTTCTGTTCTTTTTAACCAGCTTTGAGCTCTCTAAGAGTTGAGCCTCATTTGCTGTAGGCTAATGCTGTTTACACTTCTGGACTCAGCATTCTTATAGATTTTCTTCTCATGCGGGATGAGATATGCTTTCTGACTCTTCCAAAGCTGAAGACCTTAATGGAATACTAGGGTCTTGTTTGGTTTTTGTTTTATTGTTTGGTTTGGGGGTTTTTTCTACTGGGTTTCGGTTTATGTTTGGTTTTTTGGTGGCTTTTTCATTTACTATTATTTATTTCAAAATTGGCTCATCCAAAGAGACTGATAGTATTGGTTAGAGTTAAATGCGGTTACCATCTTTCTCCTCAGGTTTAACTTGCTGAGATTTGCAGAAAATACAGAGAGTTGGAAGGAGTGTCTTGTGGAGTCGACTGATGAAGCATGTCATGATGCTGTGCAGTGGATGTCCAAATTCCATGCTCATGGTAATACATGCATCCTTATGGCTTTACAGGTTAGTAAATTGTGTACCACATTTTGGAGAAGACACTATGTCTTGTGGTAATAAAACACTTTTCATCTGACTGATGATATTTTAGGAAAATTATTTGGTCAAAGCGTACAGCACTATTATATGCAGAACACCGAAGAGACCTGGAATCAAGTCACTGTTTCTGCCCCAGGACTCATAGATACTAGATTTCATTGCTCGTACTGAGTTCAAGAAAAAAAAAGTGAAATATCAATTCATATTTGTGTTCAAAGAACACTGGAAAAAGAAAATAGCCCAAATACCCAAAATGATGGTTATGTACAACTGCGGCCGTGATATATTTGCTCTGAGCCAAACAGGCTCTGAGCCAAAACCAGTGTTCATTGGAATCACATGGGTATTGAGTAATTCTTGAACTTCAGTAACAGGTGAAGAAACTTTTGTCCTATAAAAATTCCGTGTTTAGAAATTAACTAGTAAGAACTGGCAATTTCTTGAGATTTAATATTTCAATCAAAAAAGAAGTGTTGCCTTAAATGAATGATTTTTCTTCCAGACACCCTTACAGAATCTCCTTACAAATGTTATGAAATTCATCCTGAACCAAGTCCAGTAGAATTGTAAGGCATGTCTGGATTAGGAAAATATCCACTGAGACAATTAGCATAGCAAGTTTTCATAGTATAAAAAGGCCAAGTTCTAGTGATCACGATTTTCAGACATCAAGCGTCTTTAACTCCCACAAAATGTGATGTAAAAATGTTCGGTCAGCAGTTCTGCAAAACCAGGCAACTCACTTATTTCAGTGAGCCAGGTTTTGGTGATACTCTGCTCACAAATATGTTGTCTTATGCTACAAATTATCTACCTGTTTATTTTTCAAACTTATATCGCTGAACTCCTTCATACTTAGTGAGAAGGAAAAGAATACTAATTTGATTAATGATGTGGTAAATATAAAACTAACTTAAATCATTGGAACAGTGTTCTCATTCTTAAATATAACTTCATATAAATGTACTAATTATTTAAGCTTATTTTCTGCTTTTCAGAAGGCTCTCAGTTTCCAAGGTGTAGAGGCACTGTATATATTGACTGATGGAAAACCAGACACCAGTTGCACACTGATTTTGAAAGAAATTGAAAGATTGAGAAAGAAACGAGATATTAGAATCCACACCATTTCTTTTAGCTGTACAGACAGGTATATAATATTTTGCAAGCACAACAAAAAAAAAAATCTTTAAAATTACTAATGTATTTATTGTCAAAAGTCTGTGTTACCAAGAAGAGCCACGTGCTCAGTTTGCTCCTTTCCGAGTGGCAGTCATGAGGTTAACAGTTTCTGGATAGTGCCGCTGGGTTGATTATTCAGCTGCCATGAGAATTGTTTGACCCTCTCATAGCACACACTGACAAGCAGTGTGGTTTCTGCAGATCCTAGGTTGCATTCTGCTGACCTTGAGATGGGTGTTGCCACAGCTCACTTGAAATTAATCGATGTATGACTATCTTCAGCTTGGCAAGGCTAGTGCTTGGGAGACAGGACTCTAGTGTGTAAATGGCAGGAGGAGTTTGTGATTTAGCATACTTGCAATCAGAGTGCGGTAACAGCTCTAGCCGTCATCCCAATGGTTCTTGTAGCACAATGGCAAGTAATAGAGGCTTAAGCAAGAGAATTAAAATGTGGAACATGACAAAGTGTTCTTTCCCTTTATGGAGTCTCCCAGCTTTTTGTTTTCCTCCCCTGTGTAAAAATATTACTGCTCTTTATCTGCCAGCCTGGCTCCTGAATTTCTTAGTTTGGCTTCTTTTTTGGGTTCTATTACTATGCTGAACCTCTTGTCCAAAAATAGCCTGTCCCTGGGGGTTATGACAGCTAAGAGTGTAAGTTCTTCATTAGCAATTGTCAATTAAAAATGATACTGAAGTTTATAATCATGTCCTTGAAACTATTTGTTTTAATGTAATATTTTTGGAGGAATTCTTAGAAATTCTTTTTCTCTTGCTATTGCTTTCAGAGAAATAATTTTCATAGTATCTTACTACTCTGTTTTAACAGAGGAGCTAAGGAATTTCTGAAGAAGCTTGCTTCCCAGACAGGAGGGCGCTACCATTGCAGTTTTGGAGATATGGATGGACAATTAGCAGCGCACAGGATGTTGACAGAAGGGCTTGATGATGAAGATGTATGTTAAATGGATTGGTTTTGTTGAGTTTGGGGGTTTTTTTCATTTCAGCTTAGTACTTCCACAGTAGTCAAACTGTACTGAAAACAGAAAAATGATGAGAAAATGTAATACAAGACTCGTAAGATAGTTCACATTGAAATTGGAAGGAGAAATGTTAGTACCTGGCTTTGCCTCTCTGCTACCTGTCTTGGTCAGGTAACCAAACCCATGAAAGAAGTGCACCGTGCAATGCAGTTTTTGAAAGAGAAGAAAAAAAAAAAACTTGTATCTGGACACTATGGTTTTTAAGCTAACGTTAGCTTTTACTGTGCTGTCCTATCCTTACCATCTTTTATTTCATTTATGTAATTGTAAAATCCTTATGCAGTGTTTAGCAAGTTAATGCTCCAGCAGGAGACCTCAGGGATTGCCACAGCAGAAAAATGCCTTAGTGAACAGAACTGTATTCAGTCCAGAGTTGCTCTGCTCTTCCATTGTAAGACCTTCTCTGCAAGTACATAGGATTAGGGAGATCCAGCATTTAGCCTTAGTTAATAAGTTCATAGAAATTAAAAATAAATAGGTGCAAGTTAAAGTAGAATATTTTAATTCTGTTTCCAGGATCCAGTTTTCCCTTACTTTGAAGGAGATGATTTAAAGAAACTTACTCAAGAAGTAGCAAAAGCTAGAAGTTTCTTAAAGCAGGCAAAATCTTTGAGGTGAGTATTAATCAAGAATCTTTCAATAATTGCTTTTTTATTTCATGAAAGGGAGACAAGAATATCTGACTTCCAATGTCTGCTATTTTAAAAAAGAATTTCTGTTTCTTTCCTTTTACTGTCAATTTTAGTGTATTTTTGAGGCTTGGAAAATGACATGCAGGCAGGCTCTCTGCTTCAGAAGGATTTTGTTTTAAGGTCTTACACAATTACCTACCATCATAGTAAGGAAGCTGAACAGATTATAACAATGTGTTAAACTTCAGGATGTTTTCTCTTAGTTGTCCCTCCGTTTCTTATGTCAAAGAGAAATTACATTAAATCGTTCCTCTCCTTGCTGAGTTCTGTCATCAGCCAAATCAATATATTTCTCTTTGTGTATCTTACTAAAAGAGAAAATGGACTTTTGTTCATGTGATGTAATGTTCTTTTTAGTGCCTCTTTAGTGTGACTTCTTACTCAGAAATGCAAATTACTTTTGTTTTTTCAAAATCTGTATGGGTGGCTTCTATCCCACCTCATCCTGACTTCTCTAACTCGGTCGTCATCCATTCTCTGTTTGCTAGAATTATGTTCTCTGCGTGGAATAATGTGAGATCTTCCTTCTGTTCTCAGACAATCCCATCTCAAACCATTTACTTTTCAAATTACCTTTCTTTTTGCCTAAAGTCCTGAAAATTTCTACTAGCCTTTTTCTGGGAAGATTTCCCTAAGCCTTCCTCTTCACTTTTCTTACAATTCTTCATTTACCGAAGGATCTTAACAAAAGTTATTCTCCTCTCAGAGATCTCATATCTCAGTCTCAGACTTTCTGCTTTCCTAAATAATTTGACTCTTAATCTCACCCACCAGATTTTGTTCTGGGTCTTCCTCTCTTCCCTTCTTTACTCTGATTTTCAGCTTCCTTCTCTCACCTTAGAATAAGAACATTCTGCCAACACTCTTCAGGTTTGTCTCCCTATCTTTTCTCTTCATCTTCTGTTCAGCATCCTCCCTCAACGTTTCTTTTTCCCTTTTCAGTTAACAGTTGTGTAACAGATAACAGTACAATGTGATGCCAGGCAGAGGAATCCAGTGGACTCCAAAGGAGCCAAGTCATTTCCTGGAAGCAGCATAGCCTTGTTGGCACTGCATGCCATCTGTGTCTCCGTAGACTGAACTGGCCAAGGTGGCACACTGTTCCCTGCTGCTTCTGGTATCATTCAGAGCTGGCTTTAATACCTGCCTAAAACTGGAGTGAAAGACAGTTTAATTGTACTTGCTTCCTAACTGCCAATCCAGCACCAGAAAGTGCCATTTCAATAGTAATAGTGGGCAAAAGAACTTGCAAAGAGTTTTAAAATGCGTTATACCTCCTCAATGGAAAGATTTTCTGTCTCTCAAGGACATGGCTAAACAAAGATACAAAGGTACTGTACATCTGTGTGAAAAGCTGGTGTAATTCTTTGGGTTTGTTTTTCTTTCAAACAGGTTATTACTTCAAAAATGGAATATAAACCAAAAGGACAATTCTGGCTTTTTAAAAAGTGCTAAGGTAAATAGTCACCACAAATAAATCATAGTTTATATATAGCTGATGTATTTCAGTAGATGGGTAATATTTCATAAGCATAATGTAAAATATATTAATTTCCAGCAGCGATATTTTTTTTCCAAAGCTGAAAATATTTGTAATGATTTCAGCTTTTAGATGAGCTAATCCACAGTATAACCTGGTTTACTGAAAGAAGGGTTCAAAGGTCACTATGTTTGGGGCGAGTGGAGCAAGATGGATGTGTATTTGTCGTTATGAATAGTTTAGCTCTTTCTAAGAGCAAACAGCTAAACAATTAAAGGGTTATGACCAGATGTGTAGGCTGTAATAACAATTGCTACATGGGCTGCCTGATTTATCAGTTACGTGAACAAGGCTCACTGAGAAAAGACAGCGCTAATAGGAAAGATAGCCTCAGCGAACACTGCGGTATTGTTACAAAGTTGTGGAGGAGGCAGCCGGACAAACTAAACCTCTCACAGAGCCAACGTGCTGCTCTTAAATTGGCAGATTAGAACATCCAGGAAAAGAGAAATTGCTGGATGTTCTTTGTGAGGGTTAAACAAGACAGAATCATTTGTCACAGAGCTGTTTGATGGAAAAACTGGACATGCAGACAACTACAGAGATACATTGGACAACTTAGGCCTGCCAAGACGTTCATTGAGGAATTGACTGGCAGATAAACAGTGAAGCTGTTTTCTGAATCTTTGTTTCTATAGCTGTGGTTTGTATTTTGATTTACAAATATTGCCCAGTCATTCAAAGAGAGGGCGGGAAAAAAAAAATCCAGTCAGACCCGCTGGTTAAGAATGTTTGCTTCAGGGAAAATGAAACCTGGAGCCTGGTCAGGTATGTGCAGAATTCAGTGTATAAGGGCTGATCTTCAGAGAGATGCTTGGAGAGGAAACATACGTAACTGAGCTGTAGTAGCAGGAAGGCTGTTACAGACATGCGGAGACTGAGGCTAGTCTTCCACAGCCAACTCTGTCTTTCAGCCTTCCAAGGTAAACTGTATTGCTTGTGAAGTGTACAGGAAGATGTTCCTATAAAGGTACTTCAGCTAGTGGGTGGCATTGTAGCACTATTAAACACGTACGTAAGGAAAATTCAGTCAAGTTAATTTATACTGGGTTTCCATTGTCATTTTGTCAAGGGTGATGGTGAGCCTATGCAGTTTATATAATTTTGTGTTTTTAAAACTATTCATGTGTTTGACTTGTAGGATTAAATTCCAGACAAAGAAAGGATGCTGAAGAAGTTTAGAGGGATACCACTAGCCTGCTTCTTCCCAGCCAAGACACACTATTTCATCGCATCCCCTTTCGGTGGGGGGAACAGCCCCCCCTTCAAACCGCGACATTTTGGCATCCCTGGGTGGGCAGAGAGAGAAGCCACCTACAATTTAATTTTTATTGGTTGGCTTGTTTGAGCCCTTTTTCGTTGGGGGGAACAGCCACCCCTTCAAACCGCGACATTTTGGCATCCCTGGGTGGGCCGAGAGAGAAACCACCTACAATTTAATTTTTATTGGTTGGCTTGTTTGAGCCCTTACCAATTGGCGTCCCTGTAAATTTGGTTATTTGTCCTCTGGCTATGGGCAAG
>NW_010390128.1:81321-91031 GCF_000710305.1 Buceros rhinoceros silvestris | reverse complement strand
TGGCGCCTGGCTTTCCCGCGCAGCCTGCGGGACCCCTCTGAGGGGTGGGTGGCGGCGCCGCGCTGAGGGACGGGTGTTCCGGTTCCCACTGGGATCGTGTGTTTCTCGTATCTTACCTGAATGTCTCGTTACCACGGTACCGTCTGCTGGTATGACTGTTCTCCCCTCTGTGGTTCTTCGGGACTTGACCCCAAACAACGTTGGAAGTGTGTCTTATGCCTGCCATAAGAAGCAGTGTCGGTCATGAAGGAAAGTAAACCCGGCTTCAAAGTGCTCAAGCAGGGAGGGAAGACAGCACCTGGAACTTCAGCTCATTCAGAAACAGTTACATGTTTTATGAAGCATCCTTTCTCCGTGGAGAACTGAGGTCTGGTCTGGCTCACCCGGTGATGATCGCTTTGTGGGAGCCTTCTCCCTTCCCAGTAAGAGTAAACGGCTGGCAGTATCACAGCTCGGCGCTGGGCTTTGGATGTGCTTGATCTTGGCAACCTGATGATACCATCCGTGGTGTGTTGCTGAAATGTAATTAGGGCGTGTGGTTCCTGTGCCCTTGTTTGAGGGTGGGAAAAGGAATGTTTGCTTTGTAGCCCTTGTTCGTGGCTCTGCACAGGGGTCGCCTTTCTTTCTGATTTTTCTCTGTTCTTTCTGGGAAAAGCTCAGTGGAGAGACAAGCTTGTCACGTAATTGCAAACAGGTAACAGAATCAACCAACGATAATAGGAAATGCTGGTGGATTGCCGATCCCCACCCCAGATTCAAGATATGGTTAACAGTCCCTTAGTTTTGTGTTGTGATAGCTTTCTCCCCAGTAAGCCTTCAGTGAGAAATATGCTTAGGTGAAAGGAAAAAAGTGAATTCAATATTAGTTTTAAAAGGTGGAACCTGAAGAATAGTTGTTCAAGCTATTCAAACTGTCCAAACCTATCAATAATGCATTTTTATGTGTTCTTGCTTTTGATAAGCTTCCCCAAGAGGCAGAGGTAAAGGCACTCTAAGTGATGGTGCTTAAATCCTCTGCAGAATTTTATGTCCATGAAGACTTGCTTAACAATAGAGCTTCCAAGATCAGTTTTCAGTCAAATGTCTAAGTAGGTATTTTGAGCACAGAAAACACCTGCTATTTTAAAAGTACTTTACAGGAGTGTGCACAGGACTGAGAAATTTGAGTGATAAAACTTGAGGACATGAAAATTACATGCAATAAATCTAACCGAGTCCTTAGGCCAAGGTATGTGGACATAGCTGATGTTACTGTGTTATAATAGCTGATATGACATGGCTGATGTTACAGTGTTGTTTTGGAAATATTTTTCTCAGTTACTCATATCACTGTAGGCATCATACGTTGTAACTCGGGTGTTTATTGACAGATACTGCATTTGTCACTGAATTTTCCTTAATGGAGACTGCATTCTAGATTTAATGTGTCACTGAAATATGAAAATGTTAGAGGTTATAGCTGCTGCTCTTCATGAGATGAAGTGACAGAATAGTATGAGGTGGCTGTAAGGTCTGTGTTACTGCGTTAAGTAAACTAGGTGTGTCATTAGATGCTTCATTAATAAGGAGAAGCTCTCATAAGTCATTGGCTTTTGAGGATCAGGAGTTCATGTTAAATTGAGTAAAACCTTACTCAGCCTAAATATAGGCAGTTCTAGAATAAAGACAGGAGATGACAGGAAGCTGAGCAATGCGACTTTATCAAAGAGTACTAATTAGGGGGTGTTCTACCTCTTGAGAGCATGGCAATATAACCACCTCCTGACAAAGTATCAGTGGATTTTTGCAGCTTGGTTAAGCAGGTCTGCTCTTCTGTTTTGTTAAGTAGATGATATTGGCTGAATTGGCTGTTGTGATTTGATGTATTGCTTGCTTTATTTTTTTTTAAGGAAATGCAAGTATTTAAGTTTCAAAGATCTTTTTAAGGTACCTTTATAGATAATGGTGATGCTACTTTCCCTCTGCATGATAGTACATTTTTGAGGACTGGTTGTTTTGCGTGCACTAAAACCGCAAGTTAATCTTATTTCCTTAAAGCATTTTTTTCTGTAAGGGCTGGTAGAGGAATTATTTTTTGAGTAATACATAAATTACCTTGGATGTTGTTTACTCTCAAAGAAAAATTGTGGAGTCTATTGAAGTTATACATGCTCAAGTGCTTTCCTATTTCTCTCCATCGTGAAGATGCTGCCTTTAAGATGGGGTGTCTTTATTCACCAGTTCCATTGAACCTCAGCATTCAAAGCTGCACCTTAAAGAGCAGTTTCAAAAATCCTATCTACAGTACCTCTGTTCATAAATAACTGAGTTTGTAATTTGTCTGTAAATGGGGCACACAAGGTCATAAATTTGTAAGTTCTGAAACTGCACTTGCAAGATGATGGGAAGAGACTCTTACGTTCATCTATTGCATCTAAGCTATGGACCATCCTTGGGTAGAATGGTGTGAAAGAATGTTGTCCCTCCAATTTGCCTAGAAGCTCTCAGATGACTAGTGACCATGACTGATGGGTTTTTTTTAAGCTGTTAACAACTACCCTTTGGGTTCTTCCCGCCCCAGGTATTGATGTGAGTTCTTGTTATGGTACTCGGTTGAGACTCGGTATAGTTTTTGTTCAGAAGTAATACAGGTGCCACTGTGTAAATAATCTGAGTGGAGGGATTGTGACTGGCACTGCTGCTTGAGGGAAGAATGAAGTGCACATTGGATTAATAATGAATATGGCAAAAATGAGGAGGGGCAGTCGGTGTTTTTTCATAAAAATGATTACAAAGTTTAATAGACTAGAAACACTAAAATTCTAGAGGGTAGTTTGTGGAAGGAAAAAGAGCTTCATTCACTACAATATTGAGAATTAATACAAGAAAACTCAAGATACCTTGCTGCTGACTATGGGAGGCAGAAGTGCTTGTGAGAAAGGAAACACATGAGAAAGCTGTAGTTTGTTGTTATATATTTTTGAGTGTTAGAACAATGGGAAAATATGAAGGAGAATATGGTAGTAAATGTTTTGAAAACTAACCTGTGTGTTTCTGAGACTTTTTAAAAAACAATCAAGCAAAAAAATTAAACAAAACCAAAAAACCTCGCCGCAAAACAAACCTGTTGATTTTGCAGCTTTGTGGATCAGGGCCTTGGAAAATAGTATGAATTTATGACATTTTGTTAATAATTATGTTGTTTAGTGATTTTATGCATATATATACCTTAAAATCATTTTAAATAATTGTAACTGAGTAAGAAAAATTTCCAAAACAGCAGAGTGTTTGTACGGAGAGATATGTTAAATATGTGTGATGATATAGATGGTGTAATTGAGACTAAAAGCAGTGTGGAGAAGGGTGCAAAGGACAGTGTTTGCATATGCAGTTTTAAGAATTTAGGCTTAACTGGCTTAAAATCTGCCTGCTGTATTTAGGCATAATATATTTTGCTTTACTGGAGTGTTGAGTAAAGTGACTATGCTTTTTACTTTACAATGGTGTTTTTTAATACCTTTTTAGCAAGTCCATGTGAAGCAGTGAGCTTACTAAAAATGGTGAGTTTGCTGATAGACCATGAAGAGATTTTCGAGGGGTCTGGATATAGCTGTTGATTTCTTTGTTCTTTCTGAAAGGAGTCTGGAATGGCAGTTTTCAATGTTTCATCTACTACGATACCCTTATTTTGGAACAGGAGACTTCACAGTATGAAATGTGGACCATCTAGTAAGTTACTTATGTTTCTACATGATATAACTTTAATTGTCTGTTATATTCTGCCCTCTGCAGTTGCAACAGGATAATCTTCCCAGTTTCTTTCTAACTCCTGTTTCTGTGGGGCAAAAATTACATAAGGGTGATGGTCTCCAGAAATACTTGCAATTAAATGCAAACAGGCTATATTACAGAGTCACTTCTTCAAAGGCTCTGATAAATAATGGGCGTGAGGTTCTGCTGCTGCATAGGGTACCATGTCTGTCCTTAAGGCTCTCACTGCCTGACACTGAAGAATTAAGAAGGGGGATGATCTGAACAGAGGTCCAGGAGCCCAAATGACTAAGATAACCCTATCCACATATTGAGTGGGGTTGCAGTCTGGTCAGTAATCACCACATGGTTAGATGGGTTAAGCAATGAGAGAAGCAGAGAAGAGTTCAGACCTGTGTTGTAAGATGATCCCAAGTCTTCATCCTGTTCAATAAAGAAGGAATTTGAGACAAGTTGTTTCATGACAATGGTCATATTATCAGAGTGACTTGCAGGTTACAATGGCATCACTGGTTAGAAATCATGTTATTACTTAGGCAAGTGGCGTCATGTTACCTAGGCCTACCACTTTCTGCTGGAAAAGTCTCACCAGGTTTCAATTTCAGATTCTAGCCCAATGCACTCAACTGGCATAATGTCAAAGGAAATAGAGCAGCTAAGGACTTTGTAATAGAGGTCACTTTCAGGTAAACAAAGGACACAATATTCTTCCATAACCTTCCCTAATTTTAACTTTTGGTTAATCTTGATGTTTATTCCCTTTCTGCAGGTGTTACAATGTTTCTCATGTCCCTAGGAGAGACCTGAACTTGTGATACAGTTATATGGGTTAGCTTATTTAAGGAGCTTATGTTCCTTTAATGACAAAGATCGGAGAGAACCCTTTGTTATAGCATGTTTATTCTGATACCTGAGGAAGTGTTTCTGTGTTAATTGAGCAGAACTGGGTGATTAAAGGAAGCCACATTGTTTGCAGGAGTAACATTACTAAATGCGATTTGAATCGTTATTCTTCTCATTACCTGGTTAAGAATAACTAATCTTTGCACACAGAGCTCTTCTATGCAGCGTAAGGAAAGATATTGCAGTGATATAGAAAGGGATATAAGCAAATACAAGAGCTATGTTTATCATGTTACATTGGGTTTGCATGACAAGGTTTTGGTAGTGGCGGGGATACAGGGGTGGCTTCTATGAGAAGCTGCTAGAAGCTTCCCCTGTGTCCAACAGAGCCAAAGTCAGCTGGCTCTGAGACGGACCCATCACTGGTTGAGGCTAAGCCCATCAGTAACTAGTAACTAAAAGGGAGATCCTTCCCAGTGACAGCAAGCCTGTGTGCACAATCTGAATAAGCGTGGCGTGAAGCAGGTTACCTGAGCCATGCCTAAGGAGGAATCGTTCAACCCAAAACATCAAAAGGGAGCTAACTTCCTGTACAGCAAAGAGGAACATGACTTGCACGCTAATTGCAGATTATTGTACCTGGACAAGCAATGGGGCACAATCTTAGAGAAGCAAAGAACAGAGTCCTGAGCTCTGATTACACAGGGCTCGCACCACTCAAGATGAAAGAGATCAATGTCTGCCTCTCTTGACAAGAGGAATAAGGCTTTTGCATTAGTGACAAGACCGATCACTAAGAGTATGTAAATGAGATGGCTCAGACAGAATAAATAGGGACTTTTCTACATGGTGCTTGCATTAGTGTTTAAATTGAACTCATGCTGGCCAGACAGGGAAGAGAGCTAGATATTTGGATTAGCTAGGGGAAGGAGCTTTCTTTAACTTTCTCTACCTGCCTTGATCTTTCAGCATGGCGTGTGTGTGTGGTTTTCTTTTTAATTTTTTTGAGAGGGGTGGTGTGTCTTGAAAACAAAGGAATCAAAATTAATTGTTCTGATATTTTAAAAGTCTTCATAAAAGTAATTAGCATTTATAATGTTTTGCAAATGGAAATGGCCATATAAACACAAAAAAAATCTGTGCTGACAAATTTTGGCAAAACTCAGTAACCAAGGGTTCTGTAAACTTGTAACTGAAGGTGATGTTTTATAAAATCATATGTCCTAAAGTAGATGAGCATGTAAACTTTTCTTTTTCCATTTTGGTGCATTGTAAGTTTGAAGTCATCCTCATTCTAGCATGACAGTCAGTTGTGAGCAGAGAGCCTCATTCTTCTAAGTTTCTAAGATCTCACAAAACAGAAGGAACCTTAAATATGATCTTTTTCTTCATTAAACTTCTACATTGGCTACCCTTCAGTAAAACAAATAGTGATGATATTTGAGGCAAAGAGGGAAAGTCTTAACAGCATTGAATTCTGGTAAGAGTTTGCATGTGAATTAAATGTTGAATGCACAGTTATCTGTGTACATCTGAAAGCAAGCTGTCTGTGGTAAAAACACTTGCAGACCAGGTGAGGTTCTTAAGAAGGGTTGGGAAGTCTTGCTCAAGCTAAAGTAGGGGCTTAAAAGGAAGCTGGAGAGTTTTGTAGCATTGTGTTAAAAATGTTTTTTCTAGTTGTTAACAGATGTTTAGCTGCTTTTGGCTGGGATAGAGTTGCAAGATATCTTCCACATGTGGCTTGGTTTTGGATTATTTTAACCTTTTATTTTAAAGCTCTTAGTAAGAGATTATGGCTCATTGCTTCTGTAATGGTGCTTCTGTTGATGCCTTCTGCTGGCAAAATAAACGAATTATGTGCTATAAAAGGTGTTGGTAGGAAATTGATATTGATACAAAAATCAATAAAATGAGCTTCTAGAAGAGGGGAGAAAAATTAGGTAGGAAGAAAACTTAGGCTAGTATGCTGTCATCCTGATAGAGCTTATCCATACAGTGTTACTTGTATGAGGATGTAGGCACTGTGCTTTTTTTATTGCATAATACTTCTTCACTTATTCTGTTTATTGCTTAGGAGACTAAAACCATGTCAGGTGAACAGATATCACAACCATTTTGATTTGGCTTCTCTAGATGTGCACTGCATTTACTTCATCTGGTTGTATTTCTTGAGGTGAAGCTTTTGCAGTATGTTCCCTGTTGTGGAGGCCTTGAGGGAATCTCCTGGACGTTTAATTGCTAAGGCAGCATGTCCTGTCATTCATGGCATTACATTTGGAGACAGAGCTGGGTCTTAAGAATGAAAATTATTGTAACTGGCTTTTTAACATGCCCTGTTTTTTCCACTCAGATTTGTTTACATGTTTTAATGGAGGTGAGTGTGCCTACAGAGAGCTGTGCAACTGCAGTCGATTTAATGCAACTGGACCAAGATGCCAAACAGGTGTGTAAAGAGAGAAAACTAATTGGTTTTCTGGGATTGTACTCAGGTTACCACAGCTACAAGAATGACTACCCTCTGCCGAAAGGTTCCTTCATGCCCTAGTACTTGTCCCTTTCTGTGGTGATATTTTGTAGCATACCATGTACATTCAATCGGCTACAGATTGAATCCAAGTGGTACCTCTCAAGTGACTCTCCTTTTGTCAGTGTATAACACAGGTGCTGAAAGAGATCATATATGCAGAACATGGGGTCAATATAATTTTGAAACTTTTGATGGACTCTATTACTATTTTTCTGGGAAATCCACGTATGCGCTTGTGAGACATACTGAATTAGATGGACAGAGTTTTTCCATACAGGTAGGGGACTGCACTTCTTTGTTCCTTTTAACTTTGTTGTGCTTGCTAATAATGTGTTAATATTTGGAGGTTAAAAATAACTTGTAATGATAGTATGGGGCTCTAGAATGTAATCTAGATATAATTCTAATGAGAATTAAAACTGGGACTAGCAGATACTATAACACAAAATGTAAACAGCTGGAAGGAAACTGATGTGCTGTTTTGAAAACCTGCTGCTGCTGTGAAAAGAACTGCTCTGAAAAGGAGTGCTAATTGTACTTGGGGATTTGGGGAGAAATTGAACCAAACTACTAGCCCACATGCTGAGGGTGGGATTGGGAGTGTTAGTTGTGTAGCATGGATTATGATTAAAATCTGGACTTTGATGCTAGTAATTTTATTTGGCAGGTGAATAATGATCCTGAATGCCATTCTTCTCCTTATTCCTGCAAAAGGTCCATTAGTTTATTCTTTTCTGGAGATGAACAGATAAAGATGAGCAGTGAAGTCACCTATAAAGGATTCGGGTAATTGCATTCATGTTTCTGATGCTGTAGTTACA
Organism: Buceros rhinoceros silvestris; assembly: GCF_000710305.1. Classification (NCBI taxonomy): domain Eukaryota; kingdom Metazoa; phylum Chordata; class Aves; order Bucerotiformes; family Bucerotidae; genus Buceros; species Buceros rhinoceros. The sequence continues at coordinate 83,090 of NW_010390128.1, read as the reverse complement.
TTGGAACTAATCTCATTATACCAATTTGATAGCAGAGATGTAAACTAGATTGCTTATTTATGGGTAGCTTAAACCGCTGTCCAGACCACAGCTCTGATAATTACTCCCCATGTACAGAGTAGTGTCTGAGGAAGATGATATCTAAATGGGTGGTATATGGTATTAAGAAATTTTAAATGTTGACATTGATACTTTGATTTTTTGCTCTTACTAGCAATTTCGTCTTTTTTTAGTGGAATTATTCAATATTTGTATTAGGCATATCAAATGTTTGTATTTGATACGTATACATCAAATATATGCTCATTAAATGAGCAAGTAATTTATTTTTAATAGTGATACTTTCTCAAGTTGTTTTGGATTCTATCTCTTTTCTCAGAGTACAGTTACCTTATATTATTGGAAACGTACGCATCCAGAAGCTGTCTGGATACTTCCTAGTCAGGCACCAGTATGCCTTTACTCTGGCTTGGGATGGTACGTCTGCAGTGTATATCAAAATGGCACCAGAGTACCTGGGCAAAACACAAGGACTGTGTGGAAACAATAATGCTATTCTGCAGGATGATCTTGAAACTAGTTACGGTGCGTACTTAAAATACTTCCTCTTGCATTAATACACTTATTTTTTCAGGTGAACTAAATGTTACTTCGCCTAGTTTTTCATTGTAATGCTAATTTAATATAAGACGGGTAACTTTTGAAATGGAAAATATGATATGGAAATACTTCTGGTAGATGATTTTGTTAGTAAAGAGAGCCAATGTCAGTATAGATGGGGCTCTGGGGAGGAAGATCTTTAAAAAGTGTGACAGAAAGCTGTCTGACTCCATTACCTACAATGGTATTTGTACGTGAGTTTACTGGGACTTGAAAGGTAAAATCTGCTTTTAAATGTTCACTGCCCTCTTAGCAATTTTATATAGGAACTTGAGATACTGATGGAAATAAATCTGTATTTTTAATTAGTAAATCAGATGGATGAAGACTGCCCAGTCCCATTTGATCTGGTACTCTGGCACTTCATTTATGCTAACACTTTCAGAAATGACTGTTGATCCTTGGCTACCAGCTTCAGATACTTCCAAGAATCTTGGCTTTCAATAAATACTGAGTGAAGATCTCTATAAAATAAAAAGAATTGGGGAAAAAAATCAGGCCCCTTGAAAGGTATCTCGAGTTAGGTAAAAAAAATTTCTGGAAATTATTGTTTTGAGCTGTGTGACTTGCTCCTCCTCTTAAAAATTAGGATATTTCTGTAGAGTACTACTTTAAAGCTCAGAGTACAATATGTAGTGAGGTTCCTCTGTTGTTTAAGTGTGCCACTCAATTTTAGAAAGCATCAGCCCTGCACTAGTATCAGCTTTTCCTCTCCTTGAGTGGTTCGCTCAGTAAATCAAAATGCTTAAAATAATACCAAGATCAATAGCGCTTTGTCCTCATTGCCTTCAGAGACTTTCCTCTACCCTCTCACCTTTCTCAGGGTATCTCAGTCACATAAAGCTGTGATTGTAGCACAAGTCAAGATGTTGCATACTAGCTTTATCCAATTAGCTTGGGGAGCAGTAGTCATAAAGATACAGCTAGGTACGCCTTCATGGGTAATCCAAGTATTAATCAATGCCACCGCTTGTCTGTGATGGATACACCTTTCTTAGCTAGTTTAAAGCTAGTGTAGACATTTCTACTTATGTGGAAAAAAAAGTCGCCCCTTTACTTGGTTAATGTATACAATCATTTTGTGCTCTTGCAGTAGTGACCCAGGAATG
>NW_010390128.1:68069-81204 GCF_000710305.1 Buceros rhinoceros silvestris | reverse complement strand
CCTCATCTTTCTTGGGTTTTAGACTCTTGGTTGAGAGTTCCATGTAAAGTAACAGCATAGACCTGTGTACGTGCAGTCTATTACAGCTGTTCTTTCCTTTCTTCCATTCAAGGACTGTAGCAGGCACAGTCCTGCTCCCTACAGCCCTTCCTTGCCAAGTCGCATGAGTAAGCTTTCTGCCATCCTAAAGCCTTCCCACTATAGTCCCTTTTAAAAGTATTTTTGTTTCTTAAAAGGACCATATTATCTTCAGACTAACAGCTGATTCATGTAGTTGTAGGAAGGGTTTGACACACTCTGCTTAATGTGATGTTTTGATTATTGAGATGATTTGCTGGGAAATACTGTGGAAACTTTGTTGTTGTCCAAGTTACTGTGTGACTGTGTGTGTGTGTTTACCTTTTTTAGGAAAAGTGACAGATGATGTAACAGAATTTGTAGAGAGTTGGCAGGAAAATCCTCCCCAAGGAGCACCCCGTTGGGATAAATCTCTTCTCAATGATCCTCCCTGTCTGACACAAAGCCATGAATCCCTACAGGTTTGGATTAACACAAAATGATTATTACAATAGTTAGTGATTATAATTAGACTGGTAATTTGACTTAATGCTTTGAAGGAGACTGGAAATGTCAGTTCTTCTTTGGAGAGGTGGGTTAAAATGGTTGCTACAGCCAGAATTTCTCTTGTCCCCTCCTTTTCTCCCTGCTTTTCTTCTGTATGAGTTTATAATTTAATTCTTGATCTTTTCAAATGTTATATTGTCTGCATAGCAGCCAATAGAAGTGTTTTTGAATTTGGGGCTAAAAGAGTGAAAAGTTGTAAAGCAGGAGTGCGGTCTAGAGCTGGTTCCATTCTTCCCCTTAGGACAGAAAGAATCTCGCTAGCAAAATCAGAATAAGAGCACAGTTAATTTGCAGGTGTTTAAAAAGTTGCTATTTGTGTGCATCACATTGAAGCAGTTTTTTCAAGTAATACTTTTGAGATACAATCCTGAAACGAAGTCCTTTGAAACTGCAGCTGATGCCAGGCACGTTTTATTTCTGTTGCCTTTTACTGCATAAATTAACTAAAATGAAGTCTATTTCAGGTCATCTGGGCTTAGCTGCAACATGGTCTATCCCTTTCTTGGGGAAGGGATATGTTTTACTACCCTTGATATGACCTTGCATAAAAGATTGTGTGTTGTGAATACTCTGGCCTGAAGAGCAATATGTTGCTGGTCACTGCTTCTCCGTGATGAGAAAGTGATTCCTAGTCACAGACTGAGAAGTCTGTTCTGATTTTCTGTAGTGTTCCATTTTGCTTAGGTTTATTTTTTAAAAACCTCTTCACAACAGCTCTCATTTATTTCAGAGGGCGTACACTCTGTGTAATACCCTGTTACATCCCCCGTTTGCACAATGTCATGATTATGTGAGTCCTCTTCCTTTTATGGCAAGCTGCACCAATGATCTTTGCATGTAAGTGAATGTTTTTGGTAATTCCAAAGTAAAAAATACTGTCCTTCTATCATGACAATGAATTGTAAATGTTGACAGAACTAACGTGTGTCTTTTTCTGCGTATGAGGTTTTATTTAACCTTTTATTATCTTGCTTTTCTCACTTGTTCTAGTTTTACTGCCAGAAATTTCTGTGGAGTTATTTCTGGGGTTTTTGGTACGACTAAAATTGGACCCAGATATTTTTGTAATTTGTGAGTGTATCTTCCCTTGAATATGGCATTTCTTTTGCTTCTGAGTGTGCAACACCATTAGTATTTCTAACCTCAATGAAAACTAACAGTGAATAGATCAGTTTGGCATTCACAAGCTGTATGTTAATCCAATGAAAAGAGGAATTTAATTACTCTTTTTGATTTAATGCCATTGTTTCACAACCTGCTATGCTCCTTGTCCAAATACTTTTGACTAGTTAAATTAACAGGCAGAACAGGAGAATATAATTCCATTTATTGACCATGGTGGCTGATAGAAATACTACCCTTTCTTCTTGTGGGTTTTTGAAGGATATTATTCCTTTTGTAAAAACCAAGCCCTTTATTCACATCTATTCATACTGCTGTATCTCTGGCTCTCATGAATTTATACAGGAAGTTAGTGTCAGGTCTCAAATACATTGATGACCTGCCTTTGAGTGTGGGAGAATGCCTGAATATACTTTAATAATGTTCTAAAGCATGTGTTGTTTGGCTAGGTTAAAAGTCTTCAGTGGATAAGACAATGTGGTTATATGAAGTGCAGGAGCATTCATGAGTTTATGGTTGCATGTTTGAATGTAGGTAGAAAATAATATGTCAATTTTTATTTGTGTAAGGTCAGCAGTTGATAACTCAACTTGGTGTCGAGCATTAACTGAATATGCCAGAGCATGTGCCCAAGCAGGAAAGCCGCTTCATGGATGGCAAATGCACTTCCAGCAGTGTGGTACGCAGATGCTTTAGTAGTTGGAAATACTGCTTAGTACTAGTATTTTGAAAAGACTGATCTTCATGTGCTTAGTTCTTTGTCCTTCCTCCTATTTTTTAACTCATAGTTCTCAATGCAAGCATAACCCTGGACTCACTTCAAGGCTACATAAATGCAATGGAATTTTTTTATAGGTGTAATTTCTACTGAATGTATTTTTAAAGCACTGAGTTTGCTAGCATGTGTTTTAAGAACCCTCTTACTAGAACATTAGAGATTCTTTAAGATGATAAACCATTTGGTTTTTCACAGAGCTAGTTTTCAAATATTGTGCAAGTCTTCATGGCTTTCTGATATATAAAATGTGTGTCATGACAGTTAAAAATATATTTGTATTACACATGCGTAAGTCATGTCTTAGAAGTCACAGAAAGAAAGTTTGAAAGAGATCGTCTAATTTGTCTGCATGTCTGGAACACAGGACCAAAACTGCTTTGCAATGTTTTCAAAAATGTTTGTTGACAGAAGTTCTACCACTTCCTATGCTTGTTTGAGTGTGTAAGTAGCTCTACTGTGAGGTTTTCCTGAGTCTCCCTTGGTGTAATTTAAGATTATACTTTCTCAATGCATGTTTAATGGACAGCATATAAATATATGTATATTCTGCATGTGTGTGTTTATGAAAGCTGCTGTTTATTGGTCCTCACAATAGATACTCGACTTAAAAAAAGAAAAAAGCCTGAAGGAAATGTTTGCAATCTATTTAAGCCCCGAGGCAGTAGCACAATACCTTTTCATTTCTCTACCTGTTTCTATTTTTCAGTGATTACCTGTCCTGAACCCTTGATCTACAATGAATGCATCAACTGTTGCCCTGTTTCATGTCATCAGCAATCACACTGCATGGACAGTGAGCTTCCCTGTATTGATGGATGCTACTGCCCAGATGGTAAGTTTTGCTTCTCAAATACCTGTTAGCTGATTCCATATAACTTTCAAATTGTTCTCCTGCAAGTTTACATAGCTATATGGGCTGGCTAGATTAAGATATTCACAGGAGCTCTTTATAGATGCATTGCCAACAGCTTTGATGAATGACCCTGTTTTCGTTGCTACTGACAAGAGCCTTCTCTCCCCTCTTGGGAATAGGTTTCAGCACAGATCCATATTCTATCTGTAGAGTTTCACCATTTGAGCCAAAAATGGGATTTGCTCTGTTGTTGACAGGGCAGCCATCCTCCTGATTCTGCTGGTTGCTGCTGGGTTTCTTTGGTGGGGGGTTATTGTCGTAGGCTATTTTGTTGGGGTGGTTGTTTTGGTTATTGTGGGGTGGTTTTGTGTGTGGGTTTTTTGGTTTTTTTCCTGAAGAATGTCTTCTAGGTCAGATGCTTAGGAGAGCTCAAATGTGGCAGGACTAAAACCTATTCCGTGTGGCCAGAAACAGGTTTTGATACTGAGATTCTTGCACTGTTGTATGCTTCTGGCAAGTGAGGTATTGACTGATGTAGCCTATAACAAAATTTTACCTTTATTACCAAATGGTATTTTGTCTAGTTTTTCCCTTGTTACTGGCTTCTCTTGAGTACATAGCTCTATCTAAAAGAGGGCAGAGAAAGTTATGTCATGGATCTTCAAGTCCTGCCTCTTAGACCTTGATGATTTATAAGTATAATCATCTTTGTCATGTTTTGACTTCTATGGGATAGTAAAGTCTTCTAGCTTTTGGCTCTCTAATAATGGAATAATTAAAAAAAAGCAAAAAAACATAGTCAAGTAAGAACCAAACAGTGCCTTAAAACAGAGAAAGATTTATAAAGGTGTCAGAAAACAAGCTAAAGGTACTCAAAATGGCATGGTTTTTTTGTGGGGTGGTTTCCTCTTCCTGTCCCTCAATATTAAATACTCGTTATTCATATTATGGTTAGTATAATTTAAAGACTTGGTCCATGTAATTTATTTAACATAACTGAAATGCAGAGTTTTTCTTCAAAAATGACTACCAAATAGTCTAGATTTTTGTTATTGTGCATAACCGTTTGTGTTCTTGGGTATGCTTGTTCATGCTCCATCAGCATTTGTGCAGATATTTTGCTTTTTTCTTGTGTATTTTATCTCTTCTAGGTTTAATTTATGAAAATGAGTTGTGTGTCAAGCCTATGGACTGTCCTTGTGACTATCATGGAAATTTCTTCGAAATGAATTCAGTGGTTTATGAGGAATGTAATAACTGGTTAGTAATTTTTCTTTTTATGCCGTGGACTTAATCTTTCCATGGTCATAAGAGATAGCTTTATGGCCTATTTCAGTTTAATAGTGAATAAAGTTGGTGAGTCCTCTGTTCTTACAGTAAGTCCTTACCGTTTCTACATACAAAGCCTGTTTTTTTTTTTTTTTTTCTTCATATACCTTTTGCAATGAAGGGAAAGATAAAAGAAACTATAAAGCTATTAATGTGGAAGAAGAGCAAATGACAGATATTGTGGAGAATACTGTAACGTTTAGTACTCCTTTCACCTTGAACTCAAACTAAATGGAATCCAGAATTCAGAATCTCAACAGGAGAATTACTTTGTCTCTACTTTGTCTCCTGTTTGTCTCGCTTGGACACAAAGAGCCTAATGTCATTATGACACTAAGATGCTGTTTTGGGAGTTTCTAGCTTAAATTTTACATTGGAAAGAGAAGTTTGTAGGAAGAGATAATGCATTTTTTTGGATCAACCTAACAAAACAGAGCTTGCAGATGTGCAGCTTCTTTTTTCACAACAGTTCTGATTTTTTAGTGTTCTTAGTTTTAATAATCCTTAACTTCTATAGAGGTTATCAAGAAGCTAAAAAGAAAGAAAAGTGTTACTGGATGCATGGATGAAATTTCACCTGACCATATCCTCATGACAAGCTCTTGCCACAGCTTCCAGGCATTCTAGTGTCTGTGATAGCTCTGTTGCACCCTTTTGTGAGACTCAAGACTCTTGGTGCTCATTTCATAGAGAAGGAATCTAGGAAGAATGGAGGGGCAGCCGTATACTTCACAAAACCAAAAAAAAGGCTATGAAATCTTTTTGTTTTTATTTCAGCACTTGTATTGGAGGAAAGTGGACTTGTACAAATTTTACGTGTCCAGGTATGTGAAAGTCTTGAGTACTTAACTTTTTTAATTGAAACTTTACTTGGGGTAGAACATTGCTGTTAGATATCTGATATTTCAATATATAATTTATATTTTTAGTTCTAACTACATATAAATGCATCTACACGTACAGTAGGTCAAATATTAAAATGGTCCGAATAGCAGGCATCTGCCTTTCAGCTTAGCACAGTAATGTGTCTCCCTATACATCACTGTGGTATCTCGTAGATGGCACTACCTGGTCACTCTTGTCATTCAGCTAACACCTCTTTTGCAATCTTCACTTGACAGACTTACGGCAAGATTACTTTTCCCCCCTGCAGCATTGCCAGCTAGTGATATAGTGTCTAGGTATTGTACAAATATAAGTTAGCTATGTTTGCAGCCTGCCTGCAGACTGAGGGTGTTGTTATCACTTCACAGATAGGCACCTAAACTACTGAGACTAAGGTCAGAAGGATTCCGTGTGTTACAGGTATCCATTGCCTCATGACTCTTTGAGCTACCAATAGATTCAAGCACTAGTCTCAGACTTGCCAGTTAACTGGGAGTTCTTAATGTTTTTGCAAATCAGTTTTTAGAGCTGCAAATCAAGTACCTGGAATATAAGGATCACACATATTATTGCCTCCTTTTGGGGAAGAAAAGATTCGGTTCCTAACAATGTTCCTAGTACCTGGTTATAATAAGAGTAGAGTTTTATAAATTATAGCGCGTATCAGAGTGTATGAGCTCTACAGCAGTAGTAACTGTTAAGAGTACGCTGTCTTTTCTGCATTCTGAAATACATTATTTGTTATGTTTGTCAGCTGAATGCTCGGTTTCAGGAGACATTCATTTCATGACCTTTGATGGACGCAAATACACTTTCCAAGCTACCTGCCAATATATTCTAGCAAAAAGTCGTACATCTGGAGCATTTACCGTGTCCTTGCAAAATGCTCCTTGTGGCCAGGTAAGGCTTAGAACCTTCTTGTAATGTTTATATCCTGAAGGGTTTTAATTGGAGGGGAAAAATATTTAAAAACAAAGCAAGCTACCTGCAATGGAATATATCAAATTAATAGCAACAATTTTCCTTAATGATGAAGTAATTGAACAACAACAGTGCAGAGGAAGCCTGTACATAAATTCTCATTTTTACTTGCAATAAATAGGAAAGATTATGCTAGCGTTATGATTCAGTGTTCACTGAGGCCATTCAGAGCATATGGTGGTTCATGCAGAAGCCCCTGGATAACGACTTGTTTTCTTGAGCTTTCTAAGCACATCTTCGTGGATTTGCAGCCAGCACAAAAATAAGTCTACTGCTTATTACTGCTGGAAGGAAGAATTGAGTTTTTTGTGCCTCAAATATAGATTTCTCTTTCAGCTTTGTTCTTGTTGCTTGAAATTCAGTTTTACTTACATTGCTGTGAAAAAACTTTGGATAACTTTTGGGACAGCTCTCTGATTTGGGTATGTGTGTGGATCTGTGTTACTGTTAAGTTGGTATCCCGTACAATTTCAGCCAAACATGAATACATGTGTATATAGCTGGTACGAAGGATATCAGCTCTTACTTTCTATTTGAAAGTTTCTGATACTGTACGCAGACATCACTAAATACTTAATCTGCTTCATGTCCAAGACGCATTTTCTTTCCATTGTTGAGGTGTATGTGGATTTCTGAGCATGTATTAAGCCTTTAACCTTTGTGTGCATTGTTCTTTGGGTTGGGGAAAACTGATATTCCTGCTAGTATTTCCTGTTGATAGGAAGATTGTGACTGTCTCAAGATGCAATATATCTGATTGTTCCTACAATTCCCCACTTCAAGTGTGTATTATTCTGATTATAATGCATTTTGCTGGCTTCATTCAATGCTAACCTTGGAGATCCCCAAGAGTGAATTAAGTCACTATCATCATCTGGAAGGAATGAAATAGAATAGCTGAGAAACAAAACATAAACGTGGGCATTCAACAGAGGCGTAAATCTGTTCAGTCAGCCTAATTTTCTCAGAATTTCAGAGAGTCCAAGAGGCTTGAGGAAGGTGGTTGTATGTTGAAGCTATGTCCTGCACTATGTTGTTGAAGATCAATAAAGGAGTTCACCAAAGAAAGACTCTAGGCAACATTTTTTTGTCAAAGCAGAGTAGAGCCGTGATTGACTTCTTGCAGAAGCGAGATACCTTTCAGCCTAGCCTGTTGGAAAGCCTGTTAATGGACAACAGAGGTCTGGAGCAAATGTCTGCTATGGTAATGTGCAGGATATGTGTTGTGGATCTCATTCCCTTTTGTGTTACAGAACAAAAGTAGGCTCACTGCAAAACAGACAGAAATGTGCCTTTCGGCTTAGTTCTTGTGTTGATCTTTTTGTTGGGGAAAGTGATGATCAAGTTCATTGGCTTTCTGCAGCACTTGCAAGACTGCAGAGAGCCTTGATGAAGTTCTTGTTACGTCTTTACCCTGACTTAGGGGCATTGCTTAGTGTGTCTCTGTGTCCAAGTGGATTGTAGGTGGAAAAAACAGGTTCTCTTGACTTTTACTAGACGTTGGGCTTCGTATTTCACCTAGCCCTTAACAAAGCCAGCCTGGTCAGTCCCTAATAGATACAGACCTTTACAGAGTGAAGCATTCTGACACGAACAGCCAGGTGGGTGAACAGAGGCTTATGTAGTGTGTTCCAGGACGATATGCTGCTCATTTAATTATCAATATACAAATGGTAAGAGGGTAGTGAGAACAGTTCGTGTACTGTAACACAAGAATGCGGAGCTTCAGTGCAGCTATTCAAGTGTCTGTCACTAGCTGATACCAGTTGGCAAAAGATCGGCTTTACAGTCCTTAGGCACCATCCATTATCTTGTTGCCATTTATAAAAATTAATGAATTGAAATGGGAAGCTAAAAGATTTGTAGTGCAGAATCTCATATTTCTTGATGGTTTGTGATTTTATGTGCTTTTTAAAAAAATGACTTATCAGTCCTATCTCATTCAAGCAGATTAAAAAAAAAGGTAGAAAGAAAATACCTGGGGAGATTTTAGCTCTTTGAATCACAAAGAATCTAGTCATCCAGAGCCTTGGAGCTGGTGACATAAACAGTCATCAGGCAACAAGTTATTTCAAAGCGATGTGAAATTTTGTTTAAGCACTTTTTGGAAGGAGAATCAGTCAAGTGATCAGCACAGCTTAACCTTATCTGAGTTTCAGGTGACAACCTCACTGGCTTTGTAGTTTGTATGATGAGAAGATCTTCTGAATATAGAATTTTTTTAAAGTGTCTAGTGAGAGAAATTTCCTGTGAAAACACCTGCTGAAAGTTGGCAGGGGCAGTGCCGTGGAAGAAACAGCTCACTGGAACAGAGAATAATTGCCAGGCAGAATTTCTCCTTTAGTTTCAGCATAAAGGAATAATTAAGCTTTTGTCAATATTGTGTAGCAATGTATATACTATGGAGGGTTGTTTTCCTGGCTCTGGTCTGCATGTGTACCAGGTGGTATTCTTTTATTTTCAGCTTCTTAAAAGGCTGACAAAATCGTCAGTTTATAGCCACTGTTGCTGAATGATATGCACAGAAACCTAATTTCTTAGTAAAGAGGCAAGATAACAAGACGAGCTACAAGAGCATGGCTTCACAATACAGATGCCTGTCTTCAGGAGAGCTGGTTGAGCTGATGAAATATATGCACTTATTTTTATAATTTGCTATTTTTAAGTTTTCTTTTTATAATTGTTGGTGAAGGATCACCGTTGCACTATTATTTAGAGACAGGGAAATTCTGAATAGAGTTTTTACTCCTTGTACATAAGTGTGGGTACTTGTGTGTCCGTGATACTTGAAGGACTGATCGGTGAGCTGCTCTGTGCCTGTTCAGCATCTGTCACAGCCATGTGGTAGTGTTCAGGGATCCTTGCAGCTGTAATAATTGTTTTCGATGAGTAGGGCAACATTTGCCCTGTATTAGGCAAGTCCCAGTGAAAGCCAGTGAGAGGTGGATAGAAGTGTTAATCTTTGAACTGAGCATCTTAATCTGTTTGCACTGTGAATGGTGCTACTCAGAGTATAAATTTGCTATTAGTGCAACTTCCCAAAGGTAGGACTATTTTAATTCTTGTTCGGTGCCTCTTTCAGCACTAAATATGCTTAATGTTTTACTATTCCATCATTAGTTAAGCCTTTGCTGTAGGCAGTGGGACTGAAAAGCGCAGGCTTCTGCAGCTGTGCTGGACACTTCTGGTCTGCTGCTCAGGGCCAGATTCAACTGCTGCAGTGAGAACTAGGCTGCTCTTCAACTAAGAGATTTCAGACATGTTTGTGTACGTTTTGGTAATGTGGACATTATGAGACATCGAAGATGCATAATCAAGGTGAGAGTGGAATGAACAGTGTGCCAAAAGTGACTGGACTCCATTTTTGTCCTTGTTCTTGAATACTTCTTAAATTATTACAGGGTCTTGCAGTGAAGGAGGCTGAACAGGAGAAACAGCAGCTGGGTGCTTCTTCCGTTCTTCTGCAGAAGGCAGAGAATAGACAGTCTCTTAATCCAGCCACACTAAGCCAGTGTAAATGAACTGATACCTCAGAAGCTAGAATAAAGAGATTTGAATATAGCAGGAGTGGCAGAAACTTAATTTCTTCCTAGATCAAAGAGAAAGTTTAAGGTGGACTGTGGTTGTGATGTCTTTCAACATGTATCAAAGTGAATTACAGAATGCTGATGTGGTAAAGTTAAAGTCATCTCTTCACCTCTGTGCCTAAATCTCTGTGATAGATGCTCTTGCTTTTTTTTTTTTTTAAAAAAAATCAGAGTGAACAAATTAGTTTTGTTAAGAAAAGTCTGGTAATTTTCTGTGATTAATAAGCATGCTTTAATGAGCATAAACTTGAAAGTGATGTATTTGAATTATGAATGGAGTAAAATCCAGCCTAACTGACATAGACTGTGTGTACTACAGTTGATGTTTGCTTTCACAAAAGCCATTAACTTGAATTCAATTTTAGATATTTAAGCCATTGTGAAATTTTCTTGCATAGGCCACATAGCTTGTTTATGTTGTGGAACGTTAGTACACAAGTCTCAATACTTTGTTTTTTAGGATTTCAGTCAATTAGCTGCTTTTGGTAGTGATGATTAACTGCTACTGAAGAGGGTGTGTGTAGATAAGGTAAATGAGGTGGTTCTAAGATTTTGGTTTTCAGAGTATGTTCATCCAAACTGAAATGTATATTCCTTTTCATGGTTTGTTTTTGGTTTGGGTTTTTTTGGTATGATGTTTTGATTTAGAGAACTGAAACGGAAATAAGAATAAGCAATGGTAGTAGCATAAGCAAGTAAGACCAGTTGGATGCTGTGATGTTGCACGCTGACACGATGCTGTCTTCCTTCTATCGATATTCATCCAGGAAGCTTATGAACATACAACTCCTCTCAGAAATAATGAACTTAAATGTTGTCTTAAATAATGATTCAGATCATGCCTCTGTCTTTCATTATTGCTTGCCTTAAAATAATTTTATATCGTAAACATGCTTTAAAAGAACCTGGCTGTATCAACACTTTAAAGTACAAATTCAGACTTCTGTGCACCGCTATGTGGGTAATGCAGCCTTGTTTGCGAGCTTTAACTTGTCCTTGGAGGATCTTTAATCGGGGGGGTCTCATGAATTGCAGATGTCTTTGTATTAAGCTATGTAAGGGTTGTTAAAGTTTCTTTCCAAATCTCATTTTTAAGCTGTATCTGCAATAACAGGTTAGAGTTATATGGAAACATACATGTGAAATAACAAAGTTTTCTTATTCAGCTGTAAAGCCGTATGTTTTACAAGCACACTCTGCTAAGAAGCAAGATAAATTCCCTGCTAATTATAGCTTTACTTGCATTCTACTTCAATATTAAAGAAAAAATTTGTTTTGCTGTTTTAGAACCAGGATGGATCATGTATCCAATCAATCAGCCTTATTCTTAAGCAGGACCCCAAGAGGCAAGTGACTCTGACTCATTCGGGAGATGTTTTGGTATATGACCAATACAAAATTAACCTGCCTTATGCAGATGGTAAGAATGATATAAGCATATAACTCCTCTCAGGCACTAAAGCAGTATTTTAATGGCATGTGTGTATTTTGTGATACTGTCAATATTGCTAATACCCTGAAGTTAAGCTGTATATTGTTAATATTGATGTTGTTAATTTCTTATGAATTGTTTCACAAGTTAACTGCTGAGGTACTTTCTACACTGAAAGCAGGAGTTGTACAGCAGCTGTATTGGGCTAGTGTCTCTTTATGTTGAGTATGTTCCATCTCTAACTGAAGTCCAAATGCCGTCCCTCGCATTTATGTGGTTGGTTAGTTCTTTTCTGAGGGGAAAAGTCTTTTCTCTAGTTTTTGACTGAACAGTATCTTTTCCCTATTTTGCAAGCAACTTGGGTAGTTATAAATGGGAGGCCCTCTTGCCCCTTACAGATAAATTACAGAGTTTCAGACAAAATTTTTGTTGTTTCTTTTTCTCCAATGAATTTTAAAATCTCTTTGTCTGGAAGATATTGCCAACTATTCTGCATAAGCATTTGTGACTGTATTCTGTAAGATTCAGCGTTGGCTTCTGTGAGAATTTTATATGCAAATCATTAGTACATGGCTCCTTGGGAATTTCCCAAAAAAGGCTTTAATATAGGAAGCACATTGCTGGTGTTAGGCTTAGGTTGCCTAGAATAAATTGTCTGCAGTGTTTGTATCTTTAAATTGACTTGGTTTTAGTTAACCTTTGTGAATGTTCCAGGGAACTCTGGAGGCATTTTTGAAAATGTATTGGGTGTCATAAGTTTCTTGTTTTCTTTTTTAAAGTCTGATTCAGTGTAACCTTTTATGAGAAGTGAATGATTAGGGCACAGTAGGGCCTTAATAAGAATAAATGTAACTTATATAAAGATAATATAAACCAAAACCAATTAAATGAGAAGAAACAAAATGCAAATTGCAAGCAGGTTTCCTTTGCCTTTCAATGATCTTTGTTTTCACTCCCCAGAGTTATTTGAAATACGGAAACTCTCCTCTGTATTTCTTCAAGTAAAGACACACATCGGATTACAGATACTGTATGACAGAGAAGGACTGAGGCTTTATCTTCAAGCTGATGGACAGTGGAAAGATGATACTGTGGGCCTTTGTGGAACCTTCAATGGAAATATGGAGGATGATTTTTTGTATGAATAGCTGCAAGATTTCTATTTGTCAGTATATGAGTATCTACAGTTAGAGTGGTAGATCAAGCGTGTATTGAAGCTGAACGAATAGATGCCAGGAACTGTTTTGAAGTTTCTGTTAGTGAGATAGATAGTTTTTAGTTTGCTAACAGAAAATCTGTAACTTCAACTATAGGATATCAAGCCAGGTTTTGCTTATAATACTTTAACATAAAAATAACAGTGAAATATATGATTTAAGTGCTAGTTTATCTGACAAGTTTTGTCCAAAATATGGAGTGGCCTATATAAGGGACTCTCATCCTTCCTGCAAGCCTCTCTCTCTCTAGCTCCTATTTTCTGTTGCAAGTTCTGAATTGCTCTGTCTCACAGAACCTACATTGTTCAGTGTCTGCAGGGCAGCAGC
>NW_010390128.1:63565-67958 GCF_000710305.1 Buceros rhinoceros silvestris | reverse complement strand
GCAGGAATTGGCTATTCCCTGAGCTTTGCTTTGTTGTGATGCAGTGAAAGGTGGTCAGGGCTGCCTGAGCACCACAGTCAAAACTGCTGTTTTTCCAGCTTCTTTGCAGCATATATCCTACAGATACTAAAGAAAATCAGCTTCCAGAGGATTGAGCACCTAATGGAAGTGGGAGAAGGAGAATTTGGATTTAGAGGATGACAGAATATTTCTTTGGTCGAGGGGAAAAAAAAAAAAGAGTAGGAGAATGTCTTTCTGAAAACAGTTGGAATTTTTAAAATAAGATAATAGAAATATGAGAACACTTTTCATAATTCCCATTTAAAAATATACACAAATATTCTTGTGTTTTTTTGAACGATTTTCATCTTAGATTAAAATATCAAAATATTGTTTATAATGAGAATAGGAAATACGTAGATGAGCTCTCAATGAAGAGATTATTTATGTTAAACTACTTAAAATATTCCTCTGAAGCAAGTAGGTTTCAACATGTGTTTTTGATGGCAGTTTCTGGACTTGTTCTCAAATTGTTCAATAGTTGATATTTGTGAAAAAGCCGTTCAACTACAGGCACTTACGAATTGTGTTGAGACATGACACCAATCATGATGTGGAAGCAGCCTGACATGTTCTCCAAACACCTGATCCACACCAGATCTGGAGGACTTGCCACAGGCAATGGTGCCTTTTGCGGTGCCTCCACTCCCAGCGACTTTACCGGAAGTAATACTACTGCTTGTATATCTAATGCAATCTTCTCCCTACAATGCATAGTTCAAACCATTCTCCCCCTATACAATATTAATGTGCTTCTGCTACCCTTCTGCTTACCTGGGCCTCATGGATATCTATGCAATTGCTTTTGCAGTTGTATCTCTGGACCCTTGGATTTCTGTTTATTTTTCTTTCTTCCAGGGACTAGAGAGCCTGGGAAGTTAGCTACCCAGGAACAGACAGGAAATTATAGGTAGAGGAGAGATAAAAGTGGATCAGATGTCACTGAGGAGGCAGTAGTATGAATAAGAGAGTGCAGGCTTTCAGGGCAGTGATGTTCCCTCCTTCCTTGTGAAAATGGAACTTGGTCTGTTTTGATCTGTCCTTCCTTGTGGAGTATTTAATGGCCCTAGAGCAGATCTTCTCTTTCTTTTCTGGGCCTTTGCCTGGAAAGAAAGAGTCGAGTCCTGAAACCTAAGCTGACAGTGCCTTGTGGGAGGGTGCTTAAGAATAGGAGGGAGCAGCTCTGTTGAAGGAGTTGGTAGAACTGAGGCTATTCTGAAAATTCACTATCTTTTGTAACTGACTTGTAACTGACTGTTTTTTAAAAGATCTCCAGTTGGAGTAACTGAAAGCACCCCAGAACTGTTTGGAAACACGTGGAAAACTTCATCAGCGTGTGTTCTCGTGCGTGATAGTTCACAGATGGATCCGTGTGATATTCATCTGCAGGCAGGTGGGCAGTGAAGGTCAATTGTTATTGACAAACACATTTCTACTTATTACATCTGTGCCTGTTTTCCTAGATGGATCAGGTGAAGAAATAACCAGTCCTACCCTCTGAAAAAATCAATACTTCTAAGTAGCATTTATTGAGTTCAATCCCCTAACAAATTGGTTTAAGTATTTTCAGATACTTGCAGAGGCAATTGAAATATCCCTTTTTAATTCTGGTATGCAGTTATAGTGTGTAAATCTAGACACGCGTTAAAGGTTAGTAGAGTTGCCTTATGCAACTGAAACAATGGGTAACAACAGATAGTTCTTTAAACTGCTGACCTATCAAAGGTAGTTATCAGGAACAACTTAAACATACAGGATATACCTCTTCAGTTTATGAAAGGCACAGGGTTGGATGTAGCATCTATTGCCTGACCTACATCCATGAATCAATTTAAAGATAGGAGACTGTATCTAGTATTGTAAAATTTTCCAAATACTTTGAAATCATTCCCAGAACAACTTCAAAACTATGAACAGCTAATGTCTTTTCTGTCCTTCTATACATTTGTATGTATCCAAGACAGAAAGACGTATATGGCAATAGTATATGACTGTGCACAGTCGTATTCTATAGAAGACAGTTTTTATTCCTAGTCTTTTAAAAAGTCCCTTACTGAAAGTGTTTAATCTGTTGTTTGTATAGCTTCTTATGCAGCAGAAGCTTGTAGCATCCTTACAAAAGACCTTTTTGCTCCATGCTTCCCCTATTTGAGTCCCGTTGCCTATTTCGAGCAGTGCAGAAGAGACACTTGCAAATGTGGACAGATTTGTTTTTGCTCTGCTCTGGCCCATTATGCTCATCGTTGCCGGAGATTTGGAGTTGTAATAGATTTCAGAGGAGGTGTCGCAGACTGCGGTGAGTTGCCTTTCACTTTTAGTTTTAAATTACTTTTTCAGTACTTAAAAAATTACATTAATTTGATTTTATTTTATGATTGCTATTCTTAAGTGAGAAGAGGATTAATTCTAACACAATCTTATGTGTAAAGAGCAAGGTGGTTCTTTTTGTCAAGACAGAAAGTACCAGTGTCTTTAGAAGACTGTTCCTTATAGTTGGCTTTCTTTAGTTGTTTTGACTTAAACAATGCGAAGGGTTTTTTTGAAGAAGTTGAAGGGCTTCAAATGTATACAGAATTAAAAATATATCTATATCTCTTGTATGGCTTTGACTGTCTCATACCCATGTTGATGGTATTCATGAGCTGTGTAAATAGGTTTGTTCCTTTTCTCATAGATGCTAGCTTTATCAAATTCTTTAAATGAATGAGTTGAAAAGTGATGGTGATGTATTTAGCAGTTTTTGCTGAGTAATTGTCAACTTGTGCTGTCTGATGATCTCTTTTAGCTTATTCTCTTACCATCAGTAGCGCTGAAATACATAGAGTGCTGAAATAAATGTAGAAAATAGGTATTGTTGATAGCTATCTGTATTCTTCCATTCATTTTAGATCAGTGTAAAGATAGCTAAAGGTGACACCTGTTATCTTCTCTGTGCCTCATAAGTAGAGGAGTGGGAGAATAGTATTAAATTCTTTAGTTTATATGAACTTCTAGTGATGCAAAAGATGTTGATAGGACACATAGCGTCCCCATGTACATTTTTTAAAAAAAACAACAGCCCTGATGTTTCAGTAGGTTTGCCTCCATAAACAAGGCTTAAAATAATTTCTAAGAAACATGCAGTAATTTAACAGCTGGTAGTTTTCGCTGCGTCATGTAATTATCCATGTCTTAATGAATGATAAAAAGGATTTTTGGGAAGTTGATCCAGCTTAAGTATCTTAAGCTGGAGTACCTGTACGTATATCTAAGAAGACTGGCTTGCCTGAAGTCATTATGGCATGAACAGCTGTGTTCGCTATGCATGAATTAATCATTCAAACCATAAAATCTTACTCTGTTTTTTTTAAGAAATGAGTATGGTTTTATTAGAATATATTTAGTCATGCTTGTCAGGTTTCAAATATGTCTATCTTTTTAGAGTGTCAAGAACTTCAGATCTTTTAAGTAGTGCTTTATAGGATATATATAAGAAAACTTAAGATGTTATTGTGTAACATCTGCAAAGTAGACACGTTTTATTTATTCCTTTTAATGTTTTCTTCAAGATGCTGTCTCTGCATTTCCCAAAGTCCATGCACAAGAGCTAAGTGTTTCCAGAGTTAGAGGGGGGAAAAAATCTTCAGCTGTTCAATTTCTCTGACATAAATCTGGATTAACTCTGCAGACTTAATTGTACCCGTTATTATTGTGGATTTACATCTGTGTAGTTTACACAGCATGGTGCCAAGATAGCAATTTTAGTGGAATTTAATGTGATTGGGAATGAAAGAAAACTCTTGGGAGGTGCATGAGTCTCTTGCACTGTAATTCAAGAGCTTTGTTTCATTTGGACAGCTCTTTCATGTGAAGATACAAAGGAGTACAGTCCATGTGCATCTACCTGTGGCAGAACCTGCCAAGCACTGTCTGTGCCAGAGACATGCAGCAGTGATTGTGTTGAAGGCTGTGCTTGTCCCTCTGGAACGTATTTGAATTCCAAGACTGAACGCTGTGTACAGAGGTAAATAAAGTTGCAGTTCCAATAGTCACACTCATTATTTAAGACCACTGCATTTGGAAGTCAGAGTGAAAAGCTCTAAACACATAACTTTGTAGATATTATTAATCTGTAAACTTGTCAGTATCTCAGAATTACACAGAACCTGTATGTTGATCAAAAATAGTTTTTATAGTAGTGGTACTCATCCAACATCACCAAAGCTAGTAACAGAATCACAGAATTGTTTTGGTTGGAAGAAACCTTTAAGATTGAGTCCAACCATTAACCCACCACTGCCCATAAACCATGTCCCGCAGCACCACATCTGCACGTCTTTTAAATACTTCTAGA
>NW_010390128.1:40832-63340 GCF_000710305.1 Buceros rhinoceros silvestris | reverse complement strand
CAGCACCACATCAGCACGTCTTTTAAATCCTTCTAGAGATGGGGACTTCACCACCTCCCTGGGCAGCCTGTTACAGAGCTTGACAACCCTTTTAGTTAAGGAATTTTTCTTGATATCCAGCCTAAACCTCCCCTGTTTTGGGGCATGTAAGAGATACAGAAGGTGTTTGTTGTTGTCTAGAGGTTCTGCTTTGTTACTAATTTAGTTTGGAATGTGCTGGAGTTATATGGCAGTATATATCTAAGTAGTTACTGAGATCAATTTCTTACATTAAAAAAAAAAAACCCATCCCCCCAACCTAAAAACCTCACCAAAACTAACAAAGCAACCAAATGAACTTTGAACAGTGATTAAGTCAATGGGAATGTTTTTCTTCCTTCAATATGAGTTAATTGGTTACGTGTTTTTTCCTCTACTCCAGAAATGAATGCCCTTGTTATTTTCAAGGAATTGATTATCCCCCTGGAGAAAATGTTGTGACATCTTTGGGCAAATGGTAAGATACAAAACTTTTTTTTTTTTCCCCCCTCTGGTGTGTCTTTTTTTAAGAACTCTGTCAAATCATTTTTGTTAGCCTATTGAGTTTTTGTTGTTATACTGGTGGTTTTTTAATGAAACGCAGAGCAACCTACATCGGTTTTCTATGTATGTTTGGACAGAACTTCTTTAGAGCTTACATTTTCAGACTGCTGTTCTTACATTCCGATATACTGAAGTGCAAAGTAGAGAGAAAAGCCACTATAATTTGTAGATCTGTGGTGGAAGAGTCCAGAAAGCTCCAGATGTTTTCTGACTCTCTGTTCAAGTTGACCTTCATGGCTATTCTCCTTCCCTATACAAGATTGTGAATCCATTTCTGAAGCAGGATTAAGAATCTGTCTTCCACTAATTACAGAAATAGTGTAAAAGAGCAACATGGCTTTATTAACTAAGAAACAATGCAAATAACTGCAGCCAGAGGTAATTGGCTGCATCTCTCTTCCCTATACTTAGCATTTGTTCTTGTCCTTTTGGTCTTCCTCTTGCATTGTTACAATGTTGACATTAGAGAAGAAAACTTGCTAAACTATTCTGGCTGCTGCCAGATGCATCTTTTTCAACATCTTTTTCTTTTCATGCAGTATCTTGTTAGGGCTGAGTTTTATGCAGTTTGCTTGTTTCTTTGTTGAACTGTCATGTAGGGGAGTAATGTGTCTGTTCCTGTCTGTGTAATATTTTGCACAGATGTCATATTTTGCAATATTTTTGTAATATTTTGCACAGACAAGTAGTACATACTACAATCTTTATGATACACTAACAACTTTATTTTGAATCCTGATTAGCATAATTTGAATTTTTTTAGGTTCTGTCTATGAGCTGTAGTTCCAGTTAGTTCTGTAAACTGTTAGTCGCAGTTGGTTGCTACGCTAAATTCCTGTCGTATTGCTGAAGCAAACAGCATGAGGATAAAAATTAGCAACTGCATCACTGCTTTCTCCTGTGAGCCAAGAACATTAAAGTAATAAAGCATTCATTTTGTTATAAATGAAATAGAAATTGATGATATCGTGAGCTGGATAAGATTTTCATGATTCATGTTAGGCACAGTTGAGAAAAGACAAAGTTATCAATCTACTGTTACAGTGTTTTTCTTGGGGAAAAGTCATTCCAGTTTGGCTGCAGTCACAATAGCTTGTGATTGTATTATGTTCAACACTGGGGTTTTACCTTCAGCTGTGGGATAATGTAAGAACTGTTGGTACTATCAAGACTGTCACATAAACTAATAGTTTGCTTTCCAGCAAACTTCTAAGCTGATGGTGAGGAAAATAGACTTTATAATAATGTACGCACCCAGAGCTTGCTGTAACATACATGTGTGAATGTTTAAGCTTTGTTTTGCTGCTATTGCTCCTTGCTCTTTTGTTTTAGGTAATGATGATTGTTATGTACAGGGCTTAGTTTATTTCTTATGGAACTGATGTCTTTGGGAGCAGTACAGTGGTATATTTCTGTATGTGTTTTTATGCCAGCCCAGGCATTTTAACTCAAAATGTCCAGAAAGCAAAAACTGGAAGTGTCATTAATGTTTTTTAGGTGTTAAGTTCTAATGTTGAATGCAGACATTTATACAGTTAATTTTTTTATTGATTCATACTGTATGTGTCATTATTAAACAGAAAACATTTCAGATCTTCCTGTTTCTCATTACATCTTAATGTATTTTTATTGCAGCCATTGCAGGGATGGAGTAATGAATTGTGATAACAACATAATGGGTGAGTGAAGAGAAAGGGTGAAAAGATACATATTCATTGGAATTGAAGTATCCTCCAGTCTCTGTAGAACCCTTTATCTGTAGTACAAGACTGTGCAATATGTACACATGAGTAGCTTGCAAAATGGGATCCATAATTTAGGAACTGTATACTTCACAAAATGGTAGGGGTTGGAAGGAGTCTTTGGAGATCATCTAGTCCAAACCCCCTACTAGAACCGGTTCACATAGAGCAGGTTGCACAGGATCATATCCAGGTGGGGTTTGAATATCTCCGGAGGAGAAGACTCCACAGTCTCTCTTGGCAACCTGTTCCAGTGCTTTGAGGGCTCTGTCACCCTCAAAGTAACATTTATCCTCATGTTTAGGAGGAACTTTCTGTGTTGCAGTGTCTGCTTGTTGCCCCTTGTCCTCAGAAGAGTCTGGCCCCATCCTCTGGACACCTGCCCCTTAGATATTTATAAGCATTGATAAGATCACCTCTCAGCCTTCTCTTTTCCAGGCTAAACAGACCCAGGTCCTTCAGCCTTTCCTCATAATAGAGATGCTCCAGTGCCCTAATCATATTCGTAGCCTCCGCTGGACTCTATCCAGTAGTTCTTTGTCTTGAACTGGGAAACCCAGAACTAGATGCAATACTCCAGATGTGGCCTCACCAGGGCAGAGTAGAGGGGGAGGAGAACCTCCCTTGATCAGCTGGTCACACTGCTCTTAATCCACGCCATGATGCTATTTGCCTCATGGTCAACCTGTTGCCCAGCCAGGACTCCCAGACCTTCTCCTCACAGCTGCTTTCCAGCAGATCAATCCCTAACCTGTACTGGTGCATGGAGCTGTTTCTCCCCAGGTGCAGGATCCTGTGCTTTCCCTTGCTGAAGTTCACTAGATTCCTATTTGCGTGATGGAAAGCCAGGCTGGTGCAAAGCAACAGCATAACAGTCCAAAACATTGTTAAATCGGAGAAACTTTTCTTTTTCTCCCAGTGCTTTAAAATACTAATTTTTTTTTTAGACTGCTAATGTGAATGAGCTTAGGTGCATGACAAACAACAAAACTTCAGTTTTGTTTGTTTCAGATAAACAAAGGTTAGCTTTGCCCCATAGAAGATGATTGTAGGAAGTGAACATTGGCAGTAATTTTTCACAGGTGTTTCTTTTTTTCACCCCACAAACCCTGAGTAACTGAAATAAGAAAAATATTTTTCATTTTTTATAATAATGTTAATCAGTTTTTATAATGTTTCAGTTCCAGAATTGCCAACTCTTCTGACAATTATCCAGAACCTCTCACCCTAATAAACAAAACCCCAGCAACCAGTGAAAACTACTTTAAAACAGTGCCACCACTTCAGGAGTTTCTGTTGCACCTACACAGTATGCTCAGCACAACCCAAAAGCAATTGTGCAATTTGTAGTGAGTGGCTCCAGCATGGAAAGTCACATCCAGCTCTCAGACCTTTTCTTGTATTTTTCTTCATTCTGTTGACTTCTGTTTCTCTGTTGTTAGTACTTTGCTGCATTTTTGTTTTGGAGGACTGATTCCTGACTAGCTATAATAAGTCATGTCCCTTGCTGAGCAAGTACGTGCATTTTAGTATTTCATATGAGATTTAGAGGAGTTCTGTGAAGCTCACTGTTTTGGAGAGATGGACAACTGGATGTTACTGGATCTTACACTTCCGTGTAACATATTCTCGGTCTAAATCTATTGCACATCTTTATGGAAAACAAAATTTCAGGTGTGAAGACTGGTGTTTGTCAATTTTTTTTCCTAGCACAAGGCTGCCCAGTTGGACAGATTTATATTAACTGCAGTAATCCACAAGCTGATCCTCATCTCAGCAGAGAGCGAACTTGTGAGAATCAGCTGCTAAACTTCACTTTCTCAGCACACTATCCTTGTGTTTCAGGTTGTGTCTGCCCACCAGGGTGAGTACAGACTGATTTGTATCGTTTGGTGCACAAACATAGGTGACTATCTTCAGTATTAAGTAATAAATTCTGCTGAGGACATACTGCATTTCTACTTGGAGTAGAATTTGAGTTACCAGGGGCTGAGCGTTCAACTTGTGAAGACTTACCACACAACGATATTAGCCGCTGAAGGTGCAAGAAATGGTAAACGAGGAGAGAGATGGTGGAGCCAGGGGTGTAATTCTTCACAATAATAAAAACAAAATTGGAGGAATATAGAAAGGGCTTTGAAATTGCAGTAGTACAGGTACTGGATCAGACAGAATCGTGCTTACCTAGGTAATTTTTTTGAGATATGTAACCTCTTATTTGAACATTTCACCAAGGGAGGCTTGTTTCTTCATTCCTAGGCAGTATTTTCAGTATTCTGTCCCTCAAAATGTAATTTTTTCCTTGTTTCAGTGATATAATTCCTTTTTCTTTTTCCTCAATATTGGTAGTGCAAGGGAGTAAAAAATGAGTTCTCAGTTGTTTGCCTCTTATGGTTATCTGTAGGTCCAGGTCACTTAACTTCTCACAGCTCAGCAACATGCAATACCCTACTTAATATTTTATCAAGTGTGTCAACAGGCTGTCCTTAAAGAAGGTAACATCACTGTAGAATGACCAAGAACATAGATTTTGGCATCATAGCCTAGTCATGAAAGGAACATTTATAGACTGTTTTGAAATAGTGTATATATATTTATTTTTATGGCCTGTGAATCTGTTTTGAAACTCTGAGAATTTTTTTCCTGATGTACATTTAGGAAAAAAACACGAATCCCACTTTTTTTTTTCTTTTGTTCTGGTTTCTTTTTCTGATGGCTATGAAATTACAGCACGCTAAAGGTATTGAACTGGAGTTGGTTTCCAAAGAGTAGATGTACCTCCGTTGCAGTGCTGTGACAAACCCCTTCTTTTCCATCGTCTTCTGCTCTGCAAACTTGCTACTCTTTCTGATACATTTCAGTACTTGTTATTTCCTCTTGCAATACTTCCACAACCCTCTTGGTCTCCCACTCTCCAGTTTACACTAGCTGCAAACAAATATCTTAGTTTTTTTTTCCTCTGTACTTGTTTTCAATTCACAGTGGAACTTCACCAGTATTGTTCAGCTTCTTGTGCACCTTTTTATATTGCCTTCTATTTCTCTTCTTAAAAACAAGTGGAAAATGATTGAAGTCATTTGGCTTGAAAGGAAAGTGTCCGTTATATTTGGAGTTACTTTCTGACAAAGACAGAAAAACAACACTGGGAATATACTTTTAACATGTATCTGCAAATACATGTTCATTCCCCAAAAGCATAATTTATTAAAAATGTATATGCTCATCTCCTGTGTACAGTTCTTTTCAGAAGAACCAGTGATTATAGGTCAGGAACAGCTACTGCCTTCTTTTTGGCCATTCACAAATAGCAATTGTTTTGGTAACTCACCTCCCTGTGGAGTCCTGCTGTATGTGATTTTTAGCACTAAATTGCACCCACAGTATTCTTGAGGAAAACGGTACTGTCTGAGGATATAGAGAGAGGTTTTAATCCAGTGTGCTTAATGAAAAATATTTGAACTTTGAAAAAATTGTGTCTATGTTCAGCTGAGCTGACATAGAAAGGTACCAAACATCACACCAACACACTGACAGTCCATGCCAGAACAAAGTCTGAACCTCAGCCTGCCTTCCCCTCAGTCTTGCCTTGTGGTACAGAGTACTTCATGATAACGCGGTGTGTACCACTTCCTTATGCAGCTGCGAGAGCTGCAGGTGCTCTCTGAGGTGACCCCCACCTAATAGCAGTGATGGGACTGTGAGCAGGGTGAAAGAGGTCCTGCTTTGACCTCTCTTTTTGTTCTGGTGGTCCTAAGTCCCTGCCCTTTTATGTTCCTTCCCTACATACAAACTAGAAAATAAAACATTGTTAAGGGTCGAGGGACCGAGGGAACAACTCCTCGAATTCCTTAATGAATCCCCTTTGTCTCGCTAGAGACAGAAGGGGTTTAAAGGAAAAAAATAAAAGAAAATTCACACCTCGGTCTGCATTTGGGAAAACTGAAACAAACTTTTAATAAACAATAAAACCACACAACTATACACTAATATATATATAGGCACGAACTGAGGAAAAGGGAAAAAAAACGAAGAAGAGAGGACTTAGATAACCAGAGTTCTGTACAGTTCTGTTCAAGGTTAGTGCTCTTGGCAGGCACGCAGCAGTGAGGTGGGAGTGAAGACTCTGCAGCTGTGGACAGAGAAAGTAGAATTCTTCTCACAGTGAGACGGGGGGGAGAAACCCCGCGCGGCAAGGAAAAAAAAACTGCAGGGGATAAAAAACCTCCCTGTACGGAAACGCCGGGAGTCCGAATATTTCACCCGCTTTTCATACGAGACTCACGGCAGGAACAGTTCACAGTCTGTACTCCTCAGGTCCTCTGGGGGTGCAGGCCCTCAGCTCTCGGCCTGGTCGGGCCGGCAGAGCCGCAGGAGGGCTCCCTTCGTAACGCTGCCCCGAGTCCAAGAGAGCGATCCACCCCCGAGCTGCTGCTTTTAAAGGCTCCCGACGTAACGTTACGTTCACCTGACTCTCCTCACCAATTAAAGGCAGAATTATTGTACTACATGGAATAATTCTATTTGTCCATTTCCCAAAACAAGGAAGTTTTAGCTCAAACCAGGACAAACATCTATGGGAACAAAATATAGGTGCTAATAAAAGTGTTCTTGCCTGTGTTCTTACATTCACTTTAATTCCCATTTTTCTACTTAGAATGAGAGATGTCAAGATACAGTCCCTCTCTTGCCTTGGACTCTCTTAACCAATTAAATGCAGAATTATCGTACTGCATGGAATAATTCTATTTGTCCATTTCCCAAAACAAGGAAGTTTTAGCTCAAACCAGGACAAACATCTATGGGAACAAAATATAGGTGCTAATAAAAGTGTTCTTGCCTGTGTTCTTACATTCACTTTAATTCCCATTTTTCTACTTAGAATGAGAGATGTCAAGATACAGTCCCTCTCTTGCCTTGCTCTGATGTTGCAGCAAAACCTATACCCGGGTTTTATGTATTACACTTGTGACTTGTGAGAGGATTTTGCCCTCTTCTGTCCACAACAATCAGTAAAAGATGTATGAAGGCAGGAGCTCTAAGGTGCCTTGAAGGAGGCTTAGGCAATGGACGAGGGGAAATTTTCAGTGGCTTCTAAGGATGGGGTTGCAGAATATGGCAATCTAGATGAATTGTTGTTACTCAATTTTTTTTACTCTTGCCTAGCATTGGTTTTGAAGTTGCTACTACTATTTCTATGTATTTTCATTTTTAGGGCCCACTGTACTTAGCACTAGCGGAATGCTGATGGGAGGGCTGAATGCAGAGCAATTTCCCAACACAGGGTGAAACTGCAGAAGTGCAGGGACTTTACTGTATCTCAGTTGAAGCATCAAAATCAGTTGTTATGCGGAAGGATATAACAAGGTTACTAAAAAACCTTCAAGCATTATGTAAAATTATTTAATATTTCGTTATTGTAATGGGGGGGGAAGTGGAAACTGTAAAGAGCTCCCCAAAGAAGTAAGACATATAACAAGGTTACTAAAAAACCTTCAAGCATTATGTAAAATTATTTAATATTTCGTTATTGTAATGGGGGGGGAAGTGGAAACTGGAAAGAGCTCCCCAAAGAAGTAAGACGACACCCAGCAGGAAGATATTAACTCTCTCTGTGTAGGCAGCGAGTGAACTACATGAAGCCATTAAGTGCTACGGTAATGTTATTAACATCTGCTGATTTGTGAAAATTTGTTTATCCTGTTTTCTGGTTAGGGAAATTATGGGTTACTGTGGAATTATAGTATTAGAAATGTTACCTGCTGTGTATTTCATTCTTTTACCTCCTTAAACTCTATTACAGGCCTTTATAGGAAGGTTTGTGAAACCCTCGGAGGGCAGATGTGGTGTTGGGGCAAAAGTGTTCATGGCTGCCTAGATCAGCTGGTGGCAGGCTATTGCCCAGGGGAGGGAAAAGAGCTGTGAGACAGATGCACAGCCTGTTGAAAAGTGCTCTGGTGGAGGCTGTGAGAGAGTTATTTTTTAGTGTTCTGGTTTGTGGGCTTTGCAAAAGTGAAGAAGTGTTTGTGACTTACAGGAGATGTGTTGCTTCTGATGATGCCTTTACCAAGACTATTTACATATTTGTGTGAATGAACAAAGTTTTAGACAGTAATGAGTTTAGACAATAATGAATGTTTGGCACAGTAAGCGTGATAGCTGTCCTTGTCTTCGCAGTTCATTGTAGGTGGGACAGTAAGTATAGGTGTCAGGAAAAATGTCTGATACTTCAAAGGAGAGCTGTGCAAGGCCTCTGTGTAGGTTATTTGTGGTGAATTCTTAAATTGTTGAAATCTATCTGTTTGCTTGGCTTTACAAGAGAGAAAGCTGTTATCACTTGTTTCAGCCAGGGTAATAATAATGCGAGGAAAAACCTGCATTTTCTGTTACACCTTGTCAGTTTTTGTGTGTGAATGTGCCCTGTTCAGTTCTGAGCAGCTTTAAACCAGTGGGAATTTTAGTCTTTCAGTTGATTGTCTTCAAGCAGCTCAATATCTGAAATAAGTATGGATTACAAAGAACGTTTCACGTACCCTGGAGGAAAGTTACAGTTTTCGGTTGAATGGTGGAGGGCTTTTTATGCTGTCTGCTCACTCCCATTAAGAAGAGCTACAGAGTTGTAAATTTCCATCTGATAAATAAGACACAGAAGAAGAGTTTTAGTACGCAAATTACCAGTTAATATGAGTAAATAAAATGTTCCACGATAAATGCAATGATTAAATCTTTCCTCGTGGATATCAATGAAACAAAACAGTGTTATCACCCTGTCTGTCATAGATGTGCCTTGTACCCACAATCTCTATGCAGTTTCTTGCCCAAATTACAGTGCTAAATACCAGAAATGCCAGATCTGTTTTCCTTGGAAAACTGTTAAGAACACACGAAAACCTGTATAAAATCTGTATTACTACAAAGAGGTACTGGAATTCTAAGCAAACTTACCTTGAAAAGGAGAAAAGATTATCAACCTAACAGTGCCATTTTAAGAGACTGTTTATTTCCCAATACAAATACATTTAAAAACTTTGCATTTAGAAACAAGGATAGTTATAGATTGTATGGTGCCTGTAAGAAATCCTTTTACTGTATAACTAACCTTTTCAGTTTCAGAAGATTTTAAATACTATTTTTCAATCATAATAAGGCTAATTTAAAAGCTTAGGAAAATATTTCTGTATCTAGAAACCAGGTGTTTGTCTACTGAATCTGTATGCTTTTTGTTCGTTTTTTGGTAGCCTTGTTAAATATGGGGATGTATGCTTGGACGCAGATGAATGTCCATGTTCGTGGAAAGGGAAGGAATACTTTCCAGGTGACAAAGTCATTTCTTCCTGTCATACATGGTAAGCAGAGATCTATTTACGTGAAGATATTTCATTTTAGTTGTTTGTTTATGGATTGATTATTCCTTTATGATTCCTAATCATAAATTTCACAACAGATTCTGGAAAATCATTTACCCTAGTTTGGTATTAAAATTTATTTAAAAAGCTGTTAAAATGGCATTTTTTTTTTTAGTGCTTGCTTTAAGGAGCTTTTAAGTAACAAAATGACAGCTATTTGGGAGTTTTTAAAAAAAAAATCTTGATGTAGAAAACTTTTTTTTATTAAGGTAATCTAAATTAATATTCCTTGGTCAGCCTTCCTAATGCAGAGGTAAAATCCTTCAAATATTACACCTCAGTGATATTTGCTAAAGCTTTTTAATTATTGATTTTCACATTTAGCATTGAAACTGAGCAGTCTTGGGATCCATAACACTGTGACTATAAGAATACACTTGTTTCAATAATAAATTGAGGAGAGTACAAAGCAACATCATGTACTGAGCACAGTAATGGATAAATTGGTTCCTAATTCTGCATGTATGGATCACTGATGAATCAATTGGCTTTTAAAGGAAGTGTTTCAATAGGCAGGGGTTGTCAGCATCACTCAAATACATGCAGAAACCTGTTCCTTTTCCTGTCCAGTGTTGTAAATGCAGCACGTTCCCTACAGCTACATTAGTCCGTGAGGTTTTCTTGGGCACTTTCAGTAGAACGTGGCATGCCACCATTTCAACATTCATAAGAGTGAATATGTGAAAATATACCACATTTTCATGATCCTGAAACAAGTTTGTATCATGGTCTCCACGCTGGCACTAAACAGCACTATTTATCTTACCAGAGTCTCAGAAAAATCGGTTGTACTGTCAAGCATCAAGATACAGTGGTAGTGGTGTAGCCTCTAGCTTTCTCTGCAGAGCAGTTCCTTCCTTTTGTTCCCATCTCTTACCTTACCAGGAACATTTAACTGGAGTCACCTGGTAAACTACTGCCCCTGGCCTGCACAGCTCAGTGTAGCTTAGAACAGTGAAGGCTTGTCCAGTCAGCACTAATCGCTGCCTTGTCTGGATGTCATTGCCACTCCAGCCTTGTGCTGACTGCCTACCTCTGCCTCTCGTCAGGTCCTCAGTATCTGCTCTAGAAGATATTTGTAGCCCTTTGGTCGACTGGTGAAGCAACTTACAAGCCATCTGCACTGGGCAGGCAGGTAAAGCGACCCGGGTTATTCACCCCCTTATTTCTAAAGGTCTCTCCAATTGGACCTGATGTGGGATTGGTTGCACCAGAAAGAGCTATTATATCCCATTTAATATGTACGAAACTTCAGCAGTGCAGGCAGAAAGAAACTGGATATTTAGCCTTCTCTCTTTTTCTGAGGCCAGGCCCATCAATCCACGTACAGATCTTTAAGGTTCTCATCGTTCTTCTAGTCTTCCATGTCCAGAGGCAAAGACAGATTAAGCGATGATGGCTTCTTGGAAATCACTTCCACCAAAAAGATGGGAAGTCTCAACGAGCTCTGCTTGATAGGAAGTTTAGAAAGGCTTTGAGACTGCTGTGTGTGTACAAAGGGGCGTATTTGGTATGTCAAGGGAAATGTGCAAACCATGAGTATACTCCTGTGCAAACAAACTCACTTAGGCACTCAGAGGTTATAGTGACTTCAGAGTTATTTAGTGCACAGAAATGGTGTGTGTTGATACCAAGTATCATCTTATTAATATCTGATCGAATATTAGCAACATAACTATAAATCTGATTTGTCTATTGAACAATAAAATGACAAATAAAATAACTTCTTAAATTGGCAAAACTGCCAGGGGAGTGCCATGAACTTTCAGCCCAACTTCTGGGGTCTGGCTGAACTGTGATTCTAGGTTTCCCAAGTTTGGTTTGCAGTGCAACTGCCTGAAATTGTAATCATGTGCTGGTGAGATTAAATGCAGATGGTTATGATGCTAACTAGAGGTACCAGAGCAGCATGTTGTGCAGGGTAAAATGAGTGGTGCAGTTAGTTATACTGGTTTGCTGTCGTACGTTGAGACCATTGAGCAGATGCTGGCTGCTGAGTTGAGCCTCCTATGTTCCTAAACAAAGACTTCTCAGAAAAACTTTTTTTAAAAGAGCTAGTCCAAGTTTGGAAGATGCTTAGCGGTCTGCTTTTCCAGTGAGGACTCTCTAGATTCTGGTAAATAAATGTTAGTTTACTTAGTATAAAACCAGACTGGTGCAGAGGACTTTGAAGATACTGTGTAGCTCTTAAGCCCTTCCTTCTGACTGTAAACGTGTTAAGAATCCTGTAAAAGAAAGTATCGTTACACATTAGGAAATGTTTCTGCACGAGCCCTTAATAGATGCATGTGAAGGAGGTTTTGAATGGGCCAAGAGTAAAACTAAAACGTAATGTCTCAGAGAGCACAAGAAGCAGCACTTATTCCTTCAGTTCAAATATAATTTCTTCTATTTGCCCCTCTCTCGACTGGCTTAATTATGTTCTTGCTGTAGGTACCACTTTGAGGTGACTAGAGTTAGCTGGACAAGTCCTGCTGCCGTCTACTTGTACTTGGGTACAGCAAACACTTGTCACATGTTGTGCTTCTAACTTATTTTAGTCATGTGCTTAGTATATTTATATATGTAGTTACACAAAGCACAAGCAACGGACCAAATCAATGATGGGGTAAGTGGAGTCTTGGAAAATATGGAAAATGATTCTAGGTTGATGCAAATTACGCATTCATTCATTTAATCAGGAAATTCAAAATTCAGTATTTTTTATAATAAATTTAGACATGTGCCAAAATTATATTACATGCTGTATTCAGTTTAATCTATATTTATAAAAGATACCTGCAATAAAGCTATACCAGAACACCACCTCTGCTGTCTTTGAGGGAAGTTTTTTTAAAATGTCCAGGTCATTTAGAAACAAAAAAAATAACATTTTTAAAATGACTTGTGGATGCAGGAAATGAAGTTCTGTTCATTATTTATAAACCTTATGTCCTTTCTGAAAATGTTATTTCGATTGCAACAGGGTGATGCAGAAAGAGAGATGATATCCAGTGCTACACAGACTCTCTGTTAGGCAGTTACAAAGCAAAGGTAATTTAGAAAGATCTGAACTGTCACCTAGTGTACATGTGACGAAAGAATTTCCGTGCTTAAGGTGGCCATAGACAGAACATGAACTATTCTGGAAGCCCCTAAACCGTTCAGCTAGCGTTTAGGGATGATAGGACCTAGCCATCTGAGGGGGCAAAAGAAATAAAAGTCTAACAACACAAACCATGGTTCTTTTAAGGCATGTAAGAACCAAAATAGTGCTACTGAAATTTTACTTTGCACTTCTGTGAAATTATCATTCAAGCAGAGTGTATAGACTGTAGTAATAGGACACATTGCTTGTCGATTTTAAGATTCAGCTTGTATACAAACAAATGTTCTGTGAGAAGCTGAAAAAAAAAAAGCTTTGTTCTTGTGGCACGTTATTGATGTGAGTTGCTAGAGAGTAAATGGTATTATTCGGGTGGCACTTCTTGTTCTCTTCTTTCAGCGAAAGAAATGCCCTTTGGTGCTTATATATTCTGGCATCTATAAATTCTACAAGGAAGAAACACAAGCTGTATGAGATCACAAAATCACAGAATAATTTTGCTTAAAAGAGACCTTTAAGATCATCAAGTCCAACTGTATATGTACTTTTTTCCTCCCCAGCAAATCAATTTATATATGTTGCTTTTAGTTAACTTTTCACGATGCTATGCTTCTGTCTATAGTCGTCATACTTGCGTGGCTTTTGGTTTTTTGCGTCAGTGCAATAGCTGTAGTCATTTGTCTGTGGTTACAGTTGATATTACCATGATTGGTCACGCTTTTTTTTCAGCATTTGCCAGCATGGATCATTTCAATGCACCTTCCACCCTTGCCCATCAATGTGTACTGCGTATGGGGATCGGCATTACAGAACATTTGATGGACTAACATTTGACTTTGTTGGAACTTGTAAAGTTTACCTAGTTAAGGTGAGACCTATTTGTAAAGCTTCTGTCAAACTGGGTGTAAAAACTACCTTTAAAAACAGCCCTTCTACTTATTTCCAATCTATACATTTTATTGAGTCCTACATACAATTTTTTAAACTTTGATGTTGCTTAGACTTTGAAACATGCATAACGTAGTTATTATACACTGAGTTTTCTGCTAATCAAACTGTATAAAAATAAACATTTATATTAGTTTATCTAGAAGTGTCCACTTCTGTTTTTTTTTCCTTCAGGGTACTTCAGCAAGTTTTTCTGTTATTATAGAGAATATTAACTGCTTTAACACTGGAATCGTTTGCAGAAAAAACATTGTCATTAATGTTGGAAAATCTTTTTTAATATTTGATGATGAAACTGGAAATCCAGTAAGTTTCAGTTTTTAACACTGATCAAAAGGTAGCATATGTACTTGTCTAGCTGTTTTTTCTTTTTGTTAGCAAAAACTTACTGTGCCACTCAAGTAGCAGAGGCATAAATATCTTTACCATGAATGCTGATCACATCTGGATTGTTCAAGGGACACCTTAAACAAAATCTTGGGGATATTTCACAAAAATGTTAGATGAGATGATTGTACTTCTTTTGTTTAGACTTATTTCCTGTTTAGTGTCTTAGGACAAATCTAGCTATTTGGAAATCAGTGGGAGTAGTGCTGTTTAATTCCACTAGAATTACGAGTTTAGTCTGGTCTGGAATGTGTAGGAGCCATATTCCTTTACAATTGTAAAGAATAAATTGCAGTCCCTGCTATATCCTCCCGCCTTTCATTTTTGTTTTGGCCAAATGGCAAACTCTATTGCTGTAAATATTTAGTAATTGTAGTATAAATGGTACTATTTACAGTTTATGGACTGACTAAGCAAAAAAAAAGTTGTGTTTCTTTATATGAGTTATTATATAATTAAACCAGACATCTTAGTCTGTGCTACAAATAATTTGGAATCTGATTGTTGTTGGATGGAGAGAAGAATGCTTTATGTAAACAAGATGGCGATCTCTGGACAAATTTCGACAACTCCTTATTTGAAGATGATGCTCCATGCGTCTGTGTACTTATCCGTATTCAAAAAAATGCTTGTGGCTAAGAAATTCTGAATGCAATGATGTATAACTAAGTGAAAATCAAAACCAGGAACCTTAAGACTAACATTTACCTCCCAGATGAACCACTGACATTTGAATCTTTATTCCAGTTGCAGTTACCTTTTCTGTAAGTTTAATGTAATTCTTAAAATAGGAAAAATCATAAAAATACATCACAGTTCACAGTCAAAATCCAGGTCAGTTTTGTTTAAGCACTTATCCCTGTGTGGAATCTTGTCATTCATTTATTTAGGTGTTTCATTTCCTGTCAAGTGAATGTTTTGTGAAGACGTTATTTATGTTATAAGCTGCCTTGTTTTATTTTGAACAGAGCTTATCTAGTCACATAGATGAACTACAACAAATACAGTTATGGAAAGCTGGATTTTTCACTGTTGTTCATTTTCCTGATGAGCACATCACTGTTCTTTGGGATCAGAGAACAACAATTCATGTACAAATGGGTCATCAGTGGCAGGTAAGTGGACTCTTATTGCTGTTTCTGTGAGGTATTTATGTAAGTCTTAAGTCAGATGTTATTATTCAGAGAATAGGTGACGTATCAGAAATCACACAGGACCTCAGTGGTAGAGTCAAGGAGAGAAACATTCAACTACCTTGTCAATTAAAATATTCGTTCTCGTTTACTTTGTTTTCTCTCAGTCATTTTATTGTCTAATGTCTGTAACAATGGAAACAACTATCTTTTAGACAGCATTTTCCTTCAGTACTCATTCCTTATATGACTGGAGCAGGTGTTACTTTCCTGAAACATAAAAAAGCATGTAGCTAGCAAACGGGTCACTTCTCTGGATGAAACATCCGCTCAAAGGCTTGGAGATACTTGAAAGGGAATAGTATTGATGTTAGCAGAATGAGAGATTTTCCATAGCTTTATTATCACAAAGAGCTGAACTGTTTTGGCTGAAATTTAGCTGAAAAGGAACAAATCCTGTTGTGGGTAATGTTTTCTATCATACGGAAATACTTTTTTAAAGTATATAAGGTTATATATATTTTGTATTTTGTGTGTGAATGTATATGAGTGTGTGTGTGTGTATATACGTATGCTTTTTTCCTCAGGGTAAATTGACAGGATTATGTGGAAATTTTGATTTGAAGACAGTAAATGAATTGAAGACTCCAGATAATTTTGAATTAACAAACTCACAAGAGTTTGGAAACAGCTGGACTGCTGTAGAGGTATGTAGTAAAAAGAATGTGTTTGCTAGCATACTTTTTTCTGTTACGTGGTATAATTTATCTAGAATGAAATCAGAAATACATTCCTGAAAGTATCGGTCAGGCAGTAATGCAAATGGCAATGACAATGGTTCTTACAGATCTCGTAATCCATTAATGAGAACGAAGTAGTCACCTTTCTTCCTATGCAGCACTACAGTGTGGAGAAAAACGCTTTACAATAATCTGAATCTACGAGTGGTTTTGAAGACATTGTTTGAACAGTAAAGTAGTCATTTTTTTATGTAATGGAAGAATTGTGGGTTCACTTTAGACTGTTGTCAGTTTAGCTGATCTTTCATAGCTGGGAAATATTTAACTGTGAAACCATAGCAATGGAATGAAAATATATTCTTCCCATATGCTGTAAAGTTAAAAATTGAATTTTTTAAATGTCACATGTCTAATGGAGCTCCTAGCAATATTCCTTCCTACCTAGTAGTTAAGATTTGATTTCTGACACTTCTAATGTACATTCTCCAAGTGAACTTTGTTACTGAGGTAAGCTACGCTATTGAGGTGTAAGGACTGCAGATTGGGGCTGCTTGGCAGCTCTGTTTAGACCTACGTGAGCATAGCTGGTTTTCTGCTCCTTTCAGATAAATGAAACATTTCCTCAGATTGTGTACTTTCCTGCAGATTATCATCCCCTTTTAATTCCATATCTTAGTCTGGCTTTAATTTTGAAAATGATGCATTTGTTTTATGTTTTAAATGTCTTAAAAACAAAACAACCAAACCCCAAAACAAATCCCCAAACCCATGCTTTGTAAGTTCAAAAAAAGTGATTATGAAACAAGTTTCTCACCTTGAATTTTTTGCTTTCTGGTTAAGTGTGTTGACAGCTCTGACATTCGAAATCCATGCAGTTTGAATCCCCTTAGAGAGCCATTTGCCAAGAAAGAATGTGGAATACTGTTGAGTGAAACATTTGAATCTTGTCATCCAGTGGTGAGTTGTGGTCGAAGCTGTATATAGAAAAATGTGAAACATCTATAGAGAAAAACTTTACTTTTCAGCTCGCATCACTTTAAAGCTTCATCTTGTCTTCCATAGCAATAATTTTGACTATTACAGCACAAGAGAACACGAAGGAATTCTAACCCATACCTATTCTCATTCTAAAATGTGGGTGTTCACCTGGACTTGTTATGAGGACTATCTGCACATAGCTGACCTAGACAGTAAGCCACTTCAGCACCGGTTTAGCGTTCTACAATATGGGAAGTCCTATTAGTTCTCTTTGTAATTAATGCAGACAAAATTATACCAAATTTGAGTTACTTTTTTTTTTTTAATTCCAAGCACTATTTGCATAAGCATAACCACTTGCTTTATTTTGCTCAGATGTTACACATGCCTGAAAAACGTGTGTGCTATGTAAATAAATGACAGTTTCTTCTCTGCAGTATCAGATGTAAACACCTCATTCCTAGAAAAAAATGCATATGTCTCCTCACCCAGGCAACTACCTGAGGAAGCAAATGAGCCATACAACATGTTCTGACAGTCAGTGGTCTCAGGTTCAGCTGGAGGATGAGTGGAGACTGATTTCCAGAGCTAGGTCTTATACAGAAAATGACATATCCCAGGGTGTTCGTGTATTGAGACTGCGTGCAGGGCTAAAGTGTGTAAGTGTCAGAATGGTTCCTAGGGGGAAAGGAGATTCATATGAAAGACAACCAGGAATCCTGCAGGGCTGTTTTGTATACTCTTTTGGAAGAAAGGGGAAAATTATGTTAATGTAATGTTGGTTTAGTTCTCTGTATAACATACATAGCAACTATGTTCCTCTAAGTGTGTAAGTATTACTCAAGTGTAAATCCGTGCAGAATGTGTAATAATTTGATAAGCAAATTAGCATTGAAGTTTTCTTTGAAATTTGGTCACTTAAAACTTAATTTAAGGGAAAAATCACATTCACCTGTGAAATTGTCTAATAATATCAAAAGAATGAACCACTGTCACATGAAAAGAATAATTTTCCATCTACATTATTTTTTACATTTTATGTATATCTAATTTTCTTAACACTTCTGAGATTTAATGATTTGTGACAGCTGATTTTCTCTTATTTCATAAGCCTCTTTGTAGTTTATTATGGTTCAATTATTACAAAACACAAGCTCACATCAGTGTCTTAGTATGCATGTTCTTATGGGGCATTCATTCAATTGTGTTACCAAGTACTATACAAAATTTTATGATGTGTTCTAATAAACTGTTTTTCTTGTATTTCAGGAAACATTTAAATTCAAAAATCTTTAGTTCAAAGTCTTATGTATTAACTTTGGAAAGACTCATAGCCTGGTATTGAGATGATTGTTGCCAGTGTCTGTATTTTTGATAAGTGATACTTGTATTTCCAGATTGATGTCACCTGGTTTTATTCAAACTGCTTGACAGATACATGTGGTTGTAACCAAGGAGGTGACTGCGAGTGTTTCTGTACAAGTGTATCAGCATATGCTCATCAGTGCTGCCAACATGGAGTTGCTGTAGACTGGAGGTCCCCTAGAGTGTGTCGTAAGTTTACTCAACCAGCATTGCCAGTGGCTGCCACTGCAGTTCTGAGACCCAGACCTGAAAAATCAATCATGTTAAGTTACCTGGGGCCATGAATTGAACCAGTAAGCCACACTGGCAGGAATGAGTGGGTGCCTCTCACTTCCCTCTGTTCATTTTGGTCTAGCTGGATTACATGCTTCTTTCCATATTTATGGGTCTTTAATTCCTTGCCCTCTGACATGAAAGGAAAATTCATGGGAAGTCTATATTAGGGTATGGCATACAACACTCAAACCAAAGTTACGCAGTTAACAGCTCAAGTAATTTCCATCTGCAGCAGGACTTCACTTAACAGGGTCTATGAAATATAACTGCCTTACTACTGCCCCCAGAGCAAGTGTGAAATGCAAAGACAAACAAGTAGGTTTTTAAGCAGGACTTTGGCATTACCTTAGTATCGCTATTCAACAACGCTTAGAAGTTGTAAAAAAATTCCTAAGTCTTTTTCTGTGGCACCTAGTACAAATGCCTAACAGCAAATTGTTTCCTCAAAGATGTGACAAAAATGGGCAAGATATAAAGAATGAAACAAGCATTTTTCTAACTTTGCAGCTGCACAGAGTGAGTATGCAGCTTGCTTGAAGTCACACAGTAGATTTGCCGTAGAGTGTGAGGGTTACTCTTAATTTTTGATGGAAATGGTATGTGTATTTTCATGTGAGCATGAAAAGACAGCAAACTTAGTCTTAACCACTAGAGGGCACAAAAAGACAGCTGTAGATATAGAAGCTTAGTGTTTTTCCTAGAAAACAATATTTTATTTAAATCAGTGTGGTTTTAATTAGTATTTTATTTAAAGCAGTGAAGAAAGTATTTGGTAATAACTTTTTAATAAATGTTTGTGTGTGACCTAACTTAGCCAAGCATTTGGGTTGCCCTTGAATCATTGATGGTCATAGAAAGCCTGTTTTTCCACAGAATGCCTACAATTGCATTTCTTTTCTTTTTATTTTTTAGCCTATGATTGTGAATATTTCAACAAAGGTAAGTCCTAAAGGACGTCAATAACATCAATAAAATTCTTTATATATGCTTTAGTACTTTGTGTGAAACTAATTATGTTAATGATAACAGTTGTGAATGACAGATATTTAAATAGCCAAGATTCTATTACGGTGGTTTATTTTGCTTTGTCAAAGGCTTTTAATTTCATAATCTTTTTTATTCCTGGGTCTTTCTCACGAATGTGTGTTTAATTTATTTTCTTTGCATTTTTGGATAATGACTAAACAATTAAATCATTAAGTAATTAATAGATTATTTATCTTACTAGTTCAAGTGGCACTACTGGCTTAAGGCATACTGCAGTTCAAAACTGCTACTCAGTGGGTCTGTAAAACCAACTGTGGTCTCCTGGGCAGTCTCCAGAGGGAGATAGCTGTTAAGGTACCACAACTTTCTGTGCCCCAGCGGGGATTAACTCTCTGTTCAGGTGTGGCTGACCTAGCTGTAAGTTCCTGAGTGACAAGCATTGCTGCTGCATCCGAGTAGCTCTCAGAGAGGTGCAAAACTTGTACAAGAGGCTAGAGTAACCCTTGAATCTGCGCTGGGTGCTGGTTTATATACAGGATGTGTTAACACTGAAAGCGATATTCAGACTGTTTTACAATTACATTGTGAGTGTCTGCATAGTTAGACGTGGCACAAATACAAGCCCTGCAAGCCAGCCTGATGTGAAGCATGGTCAAGACTCCTAGTCAAAACTTTTTGACCTGTTGGTACAGATTTTAAGGATCAGTGGTATTAGCTGCAGCTATTAGCTGAGAAGTACTGGGATGCTTCTACATTAGACATGCTTGCTGTGTCCTGGCCTGTGGGTAAGACAGTAGCAAGGTGAATTTCTTGGGTATGGTCTAAAATGCCTGATTTTTAACAGAGAAGTTTACTAAAATAATTTCAAGTAACATTTGAAAATAAACTTCAAAATACTTTTCTGCAGTGAAATTGGAACTAAGTGAGGAGGTGAGACATTGTAAGATTTGTGAAATAACTTAATGTGCTTTTGGGATTTTTCGTGTTTAGGTAAAGTATGACCATTCCTTTGCTGATCACTTTGTGTCTCACTTCTCAGTGGTTATGTTTGTACCTGCACTGTTCAAGGAGCTCTTTGATACTTAATGACAAAAAAAATTTATTCCCTGCAAAATGCCTTATGCTTTAGACACTAATAAAATAGGTTTTAATGAATAGTAAGAAGTGTATAATCAGTTCAGCCATACAAAAAAATAATTTAGAGAGATCTCACAGTGTTCTGTAGAACACTGTTTACTTCTAAATCAAGTAACCGAGCGGTCAACTTTAATGAAGCGATTATGAAACCACAATGGATGAGAGGAAGGAAAATAAAAAGCTTATAATGAATCTTGAAAATTGAAATGAGGTATTCTGAGCAGTTTTCAGAACAGGTGTTTTCTAAAAGATTTGGCTTTGTTTTGGTCTTCATTATAGCTTACTGCATGGCACCTAGAGCTGTTTTCAGACTGGAGAGATGGGTTTTTCATTATGTGCTGTCCCATAATATTTAGAACTCAAGCATTTGTGACACTTGACATGGAAGGTGAGTCTGATTTTTTTTTTTTTTTTTTTTTTTTTTTTTCAAAAATAGAGGTCTGGAAAATTTTGATGCAAAGATGGCCACAGGCTCCTTTTTTTTTTTTTTTTTTTTCTTCTTCTTCTTCCTCAACAGCTCTGGGAAAGGGCCCATACAAACTGGTCAGCTTTTTGGATGGAGAATTTGTAATGGCAGCAAAACTGGTGGATGGTGTTGTTTTCCCAGTGAGAGAAGATGATATTGTTCCTGGACATGCAGTGAGCTTTATGCTGACTTCAGGACTTTATAGACCCAAAGCACATGGTAATGTAACTGTAACCTAGAGGCTTAAATAAGGCACAGCAATTTCTGCTCTTGAATATGAGCATATGTTTACAAATAGACCTGGGTCAAAAAATCTTTATATGTCAGCTGATTGTGCACCTTAATGTTGTCTTCCAAAATTTTAATTTAGTTTGTTTTAATTAGACAGCTGTAGCTTTATAAACAGGTACTTCTAGTTGAAAAGCAACACCCCACACTAACCTTCAGAAGCACTAAAACAATGTTGTAGCCCGATGGTCCAGATATGCATTGCTCCCTCTACCTTTTCTCTGGGAATGGGGACACGGGACAAACTGGGAAGAAATGATACAAGAAAAGTACTCCATAATTCACTCACTTTGCCACCATAGCTCATTGTCTGCCCACTTGTACAGAGACACCAGTTGGCGCTAACCTGAGCTGTGTAAGGGTGTGTGTTGCAAATTTGTCTACTTCAGATCCCGACTTAAGTTTTCACAAAAGGAATGTGTTGCTTATTCAGCAGATGAAAGAAGTCTTGCACACCTTCAGACAGGTGGAAAAAGCTTACAAGAATATATTCAGCACTTTGATATTGATTAAATTCTAGAGTTGTCTGCATACACAACTTTAATGCCCACAGAGTACTTGAATCTCAATACAGTTTTACTGCCCAGAGTCTCTGATCGACTCTTTGGACTCGGTGGCTGCCTTTGTGTAATCAAAGAAGGGATATGGGTCAGTTGAAAAAATGACAAGCGTTTGATTAGTAATACTGTTTTCTGTAGAACTGACACAAGAACTCATGTAACAGAATATCCAGAGCCAGATTTCTTTTATTAGCCATAGTTTTGAGACACTGGTACATGGCATTCAATTTTGGTTTGGAAAGGGAAGGTCAGTCCTACTGTTCTCATATAAAAATCTCTTGCTCGGAATTTAACCTGGCAAATGGAGTTCCTGCCTTATAGTCCAGTTTGAGTGATTGGTATTTCATCATTTAGCCATTCATAAAATTAGTATGATATTTTTCATATCCATGTCTTCATTTATATGACATTCATGCTTCTTTGGTAGCTCA
>NW_010390128.1:37244-40776 GCF_000710305.1 Buceros rhinoceros silvestris | reverse complement strand
ATCCCTTGCTTCAGTTATATGGCATTTCTGCTTCTTTGGTAGCTCAGAAAAATGGATGTGTTTTATTGATGTCAGAGAAACTGCAGACAATGGAAAGGTTGGGCACTGATGCACTGATTGGCTGTACTGCAGGTGTTATAAATAGCACTGAACTGACTGTCCCTTGTTACTTACCAAATAGCTACTTGCTACAGACAGTTAAAAAGGTAGTTGCAAGTGCCATTGTTTTTTTTCAGAATAATTGATGGTTTTATGGTCAGAAAACAAGTTGGTCTTCCAGGAGTGTTATACCAGAATATGATAGAGAATCTGTTTAATAGAAATCACTTATTTCTCTATGCACTCCTTTTTTCAATAAATGCTGCCCAGGTCTGGAGGGTTAGTTGATTTTACAGGAGCTTAATGGCTGTTTTGAAGAGAATAGCAGAGTTTACAATGAAGTAATTCTGTGAGCAACAGATGCCTGTAACAGACTCAAGATCTGCCACTCACTGTGCTGCTTTCAGGTATCAT
Source organism: Buceros rhinoceros silvestris (assembly GCF_000710305.1). Taxonomy (NCBI): domain Eukaryota; kingdom Metazoa; phylum Chordata; class Aves; order Bucerotiformes; family Bucerotidae; genus Buceros; species Buceros rhinoceros. The sequence goes on along the minus strand of NW_010390128.1, from coordinate 40,263 downwards.
GTGGGTACAATTGCCAGAAAACACTGCTGTTAATATTTAGGAGAAGGGCTAGAGACCTGACTGCTTAGAAAGCTGAAGGGAAATTACATTTATGTAATTTATTTTTAATAAACAACTGAGCTCTTAGGCTATAAATTCCTGATGGCAAATGTTATCTGTAAAGCTAATTAGAGGAAGTTTAAATTTTTATTTAATAAATGGCTTAATGAAGGCTGTAAGCTGAAGTTCTTGACTGCAGGGCTATATTCCTTTATCTTAGTGTGGATAAATGTCTTAATCTGCTTGTGTTCCCATTGAAATCTGTATTTAAAAACCTAAATATCCATCAGAAACTAGCACTCTGAAATCCATATATAGTATATTTTCTTATAGAATTCAGGCTGTTTGCACTGTTTAGGCCAAAATTGGCTTTCATTGCTTATGCTGCTAGAATTAGTAGTACATCAGAATGAGTTTCATTTATTACACATATATCAAGTAGTAAACGAATTCTCTGTGGTTTTGTTTTATTTTTTTTTTTCAGATTCCAACTTGATTTCCTTTGAAACAGCTGAGAGACCAAACTACTTTCTTCAGTTGGTCTCCGACAATACTCTTGTTCTTTCTAAATGGGAAAAAAGTGAAGAGTTTCACAACAGGTCTACATTTGTCATTCACAAGAATACATGGCTTTCAGGATACAGTTCCTTTGAGTCATTTGCAAAACCAGGATACTTCATTCACTTTTCAGCCTCTTCAGTTGAACTTTTGAAGTACCGTCATTCAGAGGAGTTCAGACTGTCAACCCTTTTTAAAATTGTAGGTAGGTAATTAAAGTTGTTTTTTTTAAACAGCAGTTTTCTCTCTGTGAAAATACAGGCTAAAAGGTATTGATGCTTTCACAGGTGATTAGGTGCTTACTTCTCCTCTACATCACTGGGAGCTGTGGGTAATCTGTGACATGTAGGCTCAACATCTTCCCTGAGCTTTGTAGTGAGGATGAGATTCCGTTTACTTGTTGAAAGCCATTGAATAGCATAACGCACAACGCTGCTGTATTTAACAACCACTTTTGGCAATATTAGCCTAATATATAGTTTCTGGGAAATACTTGCTTTGTAGGTGCTGAGGAAATTCTCAAGGAGCAGAAAAAATCATGCTGATGAATATTGTATTCACACAGGGTGTAGAAAAGGACTAAATTACTCTTTAAAAACTAAAGGTCTATGGATGATGTTTTCTCCTTTCTCCCCTGCTGCCAAGAGTTTTCTGTACAGTGCATTCTCATTGCAAGGTTTGTGGCAAACCTCAGAGGTCATGCCATCAGCGCTAAGGTCATTACCTCTAGATTACACCTCGCAGACCTCATGTTCCGCTGAAAAACACCTTGACCTTTATCCACGTACCCACTCACAGAGGCTCTGCCTTCTGGAATGTTATCCCCTAGTGTTTCAGGTGACATCGAACTGGAGGTATATGGCTCTTTTTGATGATGTAGGTGTCCGATTCATTCATGTTTCTTAGAGAGCTACAGTTCTTGAATACACAACATAGACTGCTGTGAGAGTGTCTCTACTTACTTGAGAGATTCCCATTCCTGTAATAGTCCCGTTCCACGGAGATATATGCATTGGAAATGTGGGAGATATTCTTAGGACTCTTTGTAGGAGTTAGACAAAGAAGAAGTGATGACAGAAAACACACGTTAAGTCACTAACCAATCAAGCTCGCTCTTTTTTGGATGAGTAAGGAAAAGAATAACTGTTTTCTCTATCCTTAAACGCTTGGGAACCATGTGCTGGAATGAAGATGGCCTTACAGGTCAAGAATAAGATACAAAAAGTTTTATTTGCCTATAAAATAAAACAAAGCAGGTTATTCGTGCAACCTTCATTTACTTAAGTATCTGCTTGTCTTGGTACATTAAATACATCAAACACATACATATGATTTTATTTATGAACTTCAGTGACAACCACTACTTGCCAAAACCACTGGCCTTTGTCTGGTGTGTAAAATCCCCAAATTACTGCAAGTGTTTATTTTTATGTTCTAAAGTGTTTTATTGTGCTGTGATTGTAAATGCATTAGTAATTTGTTGGGTAGCGCAAGTAATTTAATAGGTATTCCTAGGAATTCCATTTTTTAAAGTAACTTTTTTATTCTCCGAAACCAAAATTTGTTTTACAAAGAAAGAAAGAAAGAAAATATTGTAACAAATGAAGCGTGACCTGGCCATGTTTTACAGTGACCATGTTGAATGTCAGCACAGGCAAATCTGAAGGAGGCACTGACTTCTGTGACAGAAGAGGCCAACTGTATGCCTTGTGGAGCTTCTTGTTATCAAAACATTGAATTAAAGTGTTAATGGTGGCATTGTGAATCTGCCGGTGCTTTGTGGTGCATTATGCTGACAGCCTAATGCAGCTGTTGACTGGCACACTCCAACTTCAGAAAAAATGACAGATTTTGTCATTGCCAAATGCCTGACAAATGCTTGTAATCACAGAGCTGTTGAGGTTTCTGAAAGGCAGAATTATAGAGCTAATGCTATTACCAGGATGTTTGTACAGCGTTTCAAGCAAGGAACTTTTTTTGGACATAACCAAAATACTTCCTTAGTCTTTTATCTTTGAGGGAGGAATGAAGAAGGTTAAAACATGTTCCAATTCTCACTGGTCGTCCATTAACACAGAGTGGTATGTCTTTTCAAGTGAGAAGTCTTTACCCTCCAGTCATTATACCAGAAAATCCGATCTATGCCAATGGAAAACTAAAACAATTTACCTCAGCAAGTGGGATCAGATCAAATGATCAAGAGGCATTTCATTAATCACCACATCCGAGGGCTTGGGTTTCAGAGTTTTATAAGCAGAGAAACATAGGGCTCGAATCTTTCTCCAGTGTACTTTCACGAGGGCCAGGCTGCTGATGTAGGGTAATTACATGGTCTAAAAATACAGCAGCATTTGTTTAAGTTAATGGAAAAGTTACACCAGCTCCAGAGTGCACAGGCGAAAGTGTATTGAGTTTCCTGCTG
>NW_010390128.1:18752-37147 GCF_000710305.1 Buceros rhinoceros silvestris | reverse complement strand
TGCTGACTATTGTAAATGCTTTGCATATTAGATCAGAAAGTCTTGAACTGGGAACAGCTATTCCTGTGGAATCAGGGGATAAATATTGGGAGCAGAATAATAGGCCCAGTAAATCCTCTTGGCTAGAAAGTTCCTCATGAGACTTCTTCATGTTCTGTGACGCACGTTCAAAAGGAAGAATTTTAAATGACCTGATCACCACAGCAATAGATACATGTCAGTTTAAAGTCAGCTGACGAGTCACTTTTTCCAGTTTGATCGCAATAAATATTGTCACGCTGAAATGCTTTGACTGTAGACTGTGCAGATACGATGGGCTAATACTACAAAGTATTTTCCCTGAGAAGTCACTTCAGCTTGTAAATTGAGTTTTTTCATTATATTTGTCTTCTGTCCTTTTCCCACAGCCGTTTGAGGGTTTGAGTTTGTAACCGAATTTTAATATCTAGAGTATACTTAGGCACAAGAAAATACATTTTGCATTCTATGCAGGAATTTTTACTGGCAATGGATTGATACATTCAGACATGGATTGAGATTTCAGTCAAAAGAATAAATACACTTAGTGTTACCAGATGGACAAGCACAGAAATGTCGTATAAGAACAATCAATTTGCATCTGAAATTGTTGGGATGTAGGATTACTGGATGTAGGGAGTTGATGATCTTTTTCTGGATATAGCTGCAGTTTTTTTAACCTTTTTTTTAAAATAACATGCTCCAGCTAGTTACCTTTTACCTTTCATAGAATTATCGTAATATGTTTTACCCTTTTAAAGTCACTGGGTTAATTTCATATGTATTATAAAAAGGTGACCTGCCCTATAAAATTCTGCAGGAAAGTTTTTAATACGGTTAGCTCTGTGCTTTAATAGCTAACTTGCTGTAAATATAAGGCCTGTCTTGGAGAATTTTAAGCTAAAATTAAAATCCCAAGATGCTCTAAGTATATTCATGCTGCACAGAAGTATTTATCAATGCTCAAGTTTCACAGAGTATTTTTGGTTCCTTTTAATGTTTGTATCTTATCGAACTGAAAAACATTCAGAAACATAGTACAAAACTGAAAATGAAATTAATTTTAATAAAAAACTTTTTTTATGAAAGCATCACGCACCTTAAGTCAGATTTATATGTGGTATTGTTGACTATTTTAACCTCAACTTACTCTTACAAATTTCCATCAGTAGAATTAATTTTCTAGAACATCCTGTTTTCCTCATAGGGAGTTGCTGTTAGGTTTAATTTGAGCTTGTATGCTTTGTTAGTTCAAAAGATTGTGACATGGGACCTGGGACTGGACAATGCTGAGCAACTGCTGTTGTGCTTGCAAATCCCAGGTATGTCAGTGAACAACCTGCTTGGTAGCTCTTGGAATCAGACTGAGGTTACTGTAGAATTACCATGTCTTTCCTATTTATACCACAGACGCAAACATTTGACCTCCCATTTTTGACTGAATAAATAGGAGAAGATTAAATAGTACATTAACATTATATTTCTCTCTCATCGTAGTAGTAAACTGAAACAGAAGTATTTGAGAGGTAGATATTTATACTTTGCTTTCAGTGAGGTTTTGGCTGGGAACAAAATTCATTTTTTCCAGTGATATTTGCTCACATTTCTCATTGCAGAAACTTAGAAGTCATGGGCAGAGTTTGTTAGTGGTTTGTGTGCGTCAAGTGGTTAGATAGGATTTCATGTTTCTAAACTTGTAACTGAGGAGATAGGCAATCTACGTTACTAAGCAGAGTTTTGCTGCTGTTATAAATAGAACTAATTCTAAAGTGAATTTTGTTTCTACTCAATTTTCTTAAAACTTTGGGACAAGTAGAAAAACAAAGTGTCAGGTGAGAATAAAAATCAAATACTTATTTCAGTATTTTTCTAACCTTTATTTTAAATACAACCTCCTACTAACATTAGAACATTGAAAATATTAGGGTTTTTTAAAAGTAATTAGCCAGGTTTTGAGCATAACATGAAATTATTCATAATATGCAGATTCTGACAATGCCATAAAAGTTCAGCATAGGAAAAAGAGGGAGAATGTGACTCAACTGGACACCACAGTCTGTCACTGGTAAAAAATTAAAATTCGTCATTAAATTCTGTTCTCATTACCACAGAATTATTTTTGAAAGCCACGAAGAAGGAAAATCATAAGTTACAGGGAAGAAAATGTTTCTTTGAAGTCCAAGCAAGTGAGAAACCACAGAGCTGGGGAGTGTCTTTTAATCTATTGTCTTTGGCAATGCTTTAGTACCTACCATCACATAACAGCTTGCTTTAGTACTGTAACACGTCAATGTGCTCAGCTCCTGTTAGGTAGAAGAACTCTGGGCTCAGTTGGGATGTCAGCTGGAGCGACTGTCACCTGGGGCTTAATTTACCATTTTGTGAGGGATTTGCTGTGTCACCAAACAGAAGACAAATGCTGGTGGACTTCACCAGGAGGCACATGGTTATTTTCAAGTGCCATGACAAATCCTTTTGAGGAACACATGCATGATACAAGAAGATTGACTCATTGTCTGTAAACTGTGTATCATTCTTTTGTTGTGAGTGAACTGTACTGTTCCACAGAGTACAGTAAGCTCATATTACTAGTTGCTGGAGGGGGAATTTAAGTATTAAAAAAATGGGAAGCATGTGGTGGGGGTGGCCGATTAGCATCCTGGCTAGCATAAAACATTTGTGTCATGACAGTGGTGGAATCCAGAGTTTCTGAGCTGTGGTAGTTTCTGTCATGGGAATAGCCGTGCTGTAGTAACAACGCTGAGGCTGGTCTGGCGTGGAAGTTAGTGTCTAAAATCAACACAGAGAGTGGAAGGAGTATTTCCCTCAGTTTAGGGAGAGGGATGCCCAGATGGCTTCACAGCACTTTGTTACTGCTTTTCCTTACGCACTAATGATCATGGGAGTTAGCATCATCGTTAATATACAGATGTACTAAAAAGAGGCAAAATAATCTATTATTTTAGCTAGGTATAGACATGCTTTATTGTTCTCTTGGCTTAGTCTTGAATTGATGTTAGTTTAGACCATGGCTCTGTGCCTCTGTTTCTTCTCCCATTCGTTTCCTGCCCAATCTCTGATCTAAACTTTTCAAGCAGGAACTGCATCCTGACTGGCTTGCTCAGTCCATCAGCTAGGTCCCTGGGCTGCTTAGGCATGCCAGAATGGTCAATAGAGAAAGCTTTCAGTATGATGAATGACTGAAGTGACAGTCTCTAATGCTGGAAAGGCATTTTTTCACAGTAAAGCATAGATTTTGCTCTATCTGATAGGTTTACTGAGACATACTGAAAACTTTTGAGCTACTGGAATCCAATTCATGCAATATATTCAACTCTTGCTGTGGTGATCTGGTCTATTCCTTTACATAGTTTACATGCTAAAAAAAACCTAATACAGTTTGGTCAGGCATACACAATTCTCTTAAGATCCCTTGACTGGGAAATTAAATATCCACTGTATATTTGAACTCTACAACTCTTCTTTGAAAACAGTTTTTACAACCGGATTCATCTGTTCTCCGTACTTATTTTTGCAGAAGCAGGCAAACTCTGCAGACAACCGTGACTTCATTCTTGACTGAAAGTGGTGTTTATGAACCAGTCAACAAATGCTATGCCTATATATAGAAATTCGCCCCATTTCTCACCAAGAAATGCAGCACCACCAAACTCTGTGAACTTAAGCTGTAGGAAAGCTTGAGGAAAATGTGGCGATCATTTCATAAAAGTCTAGAAAGAATATCCCAAGAATGGGAGATAGAATGTTAATCCCAGGGCTTGGAAGTGCTAATTCACAATCACTGTTCTGCTAAATTGAGACACGATTATTCTTCATCAGGTTACAGTATGTCTTCCGCAAACCTTGTGCGTCTATTGTGTTTGAGAATTCTGTGATTAATGATGAGGTTTGTGGCAAGAGTTGCAAGTTATGGATCTGTCTCTGTACTTAATCTGGGGTAGTCTGATGAATGAGATTTCCTAGATTCCACTGTTATTGCTGGTTATTGCTATTGTTGGTGATTGCCTGTGCCAACAGGTCTCTGACATGTTCTGTCTTTTTGTCATATATCTTGTTTTGTCTGTAAAGCTCACCACTCTGTCCTGTCAGTGCATACAAACTCCTATATGTCAGACAGCAAAATGTATGAAAATAATTCCCTTCCTCCATTACATCTAAGCAACTTAAGGTGGTTTCACTAGAAGGGGTCACAGAAGAATTCACTGATGTGTGCTTAGCTTTTTATTGGAATTTAACTTTATAAATACTTTTGTTACTGTTGTAAGAACCATATTTTCAAAAGCAGGGACATGTCCTTGGATAGAGTGACATGTAAAAAAAGGTAACGCTAGATGGCAACATAGACACTCTTTTGTCTGAGTTTGATTTATACCTTTGATTTAAGAAAATCATTTGAATTTTAAAATAAGACTTGAGTGGTGTAGTAATGGCAGAGAGACAAGTACCTATAAGTGCAGATGTCCCTAAATTGCAGGAAGATCTTAGGATCTTCACAGAAAAATTGACCGTGTCCAAGAGGATGTAAAAAGCACTGCTGTCTTTGTATTTCAGTCAAGCAAAGATTAGTAAAACTTAAAAGCAAGAAGACTCCAAAGACCAAAAATGGAACCTTTTTCTAAGTAGTAAGCATTTTCTTTCTATTCATTAATGTAAACTCTCTGTAGGATCTGAACAACATAGCTCTTAAGATCAGGTTTACCAATCTAGAGGAGACCTGTATGTCATGCTGGTGGGCTTCTACAGGCATCAGTGTAAGGGAAGTGTCGCTGTCCTGCCCTGACTGCTACAGGAAAGAGCTGGGGTGGGCTTTCGTAGTTCAGGTACTGAAATCCAGACAGATTGCTTAAGTCATGCAGCCGTTGGAAGAGCCGCTGGCCTAATCTAGCATTGTGGGGGAAACCGTTCTGCATGCAGACAGGGCAGGGTTGTAGTGAAAAAGAAAGCATGATACTGCAATTGAACATGCAAGTGCATGTCACACATATGATGAATGCCACAAATTTGTTTCTCTCAGACTTCATGCTCTGGCTTTTTCTTTTTCGCATTCATTTTGTAAAGTTTCTGCATAATTTAATCAGCACTTATTTCTGTTTATTCTCACTTTAAGTTTAACTCTTCTGAATTTTCACTTTGGATTTCAATTATGTGAATTTGCAGTCTTTCAATAGACACCATCTGTGTAGATACTCTGAAGGCAGTTCAGATTTTGGGTGGGATTTATGAATTTTGGTTGGTTTTTAAAATTTGCCATAGTGTTTCATTGTTAGTACTATTTTGTCAGGTGAAATATATGCTTTGAGTTAAATTTTGCAATATTACATGTCTCATCTCAGACATCTACATGTCTGAGTTGCTTTGTTCATTATAGGAGCAGTTAATTTCAGATTTGGAATGTTTTGAGGTTTGAATCAATTGCTCTTGGAGTGGCTATATTATTCTGCTTTTGAGAAGACCAACTGTTTAGGTATTGCTTTAAAGAGCTTAAATTGGCATAATTTCTGGTTAGTTTATTTTGGAATGGTGGGGGTTTGGGGCATTTAAAATAGAACTGTATTTTGGCTTTTAAAATACAGTTGTATCATACAGGTTATTGTCACCTTTGTGCTATATCAGCGGAATTTACACATGCAACTGTTATGAACTGGCGCTTTTTATTTTAACTCTAATAGCAATAATGGTGCTGAATCAACATAATCTTAATTTTGCATTTTGTTTGAGTAACCAAACATTTTCATTGTTCCTATGTTTTTTAAAACTGAAAACCAGCTTTAACTTGGCTGGCTTTGTTTCCAAGTGATTGTAGTATACAGTAATTTGGTCAATTCAGTGTCATGTCTTATACTACAAAAAGTCAATCAGACTGTGGAGCCAGCACACTCTAATATACTCTGCATAAACATAAACTGTTTTTCTATGTTTTAAGGACCTTAGTAGTTCAAAAATATTACCAGTTTTCTCTGTAGAGAATGCAGGTAGAAAGAGTGAGAGGTTTAGAGGTGCAGTGAACTTAAAGCACGCCTCTTAGTGACGGATCTATGTGTTTCTAGAGGTATATGAGAAAAACAGATCTTCATTGTTTTTCAGATGTCCAGTTCAAACTTCTATCCCGTTCTACATGTGAATGGCATTATGATGCCTGTACAAGCCCTTGTTTCAAGACATGCAGGGACCCATTGGGAAAAAACTGTCAGGAAGTACCAAAGTAGGTATCTGTATTTTTATGGAAAAGTATGGAATTTGGGTAATATGTTATGCAGCAGAATATGAGGAACCAGTTGTAGGCTGAGTATACGAGACTGTCCTTTTGTGTAAGGAGGTAAGGGAAGGAGAAAACTAATGGAAGGTTATGGAATACAAGCAGCTGTGGCAGCTACGTAGAAGTGACGTTTCAGTTGTTGGGTAAGTATTGTCAGATTCTGGACTGACTAGTATGTTTGTAACTTTGAAGCTGCTGGGGGGATATTACAGAGTATTAATAAAGAGAGGGGATGACGAGTTTGTTTGAAAGACTTGTGCCCCTACGTTTTCATGCAGTAGCCATATCTGTCATTGCCTTCTCCTCTTCCAATTGGAATTTGTGCTAAGTCTGGCATTTGGATTTTGGTGTGGGTAATAATAATAAAAACCAAAACCAAACACACACCAAAAAACCCCAACCACCAGCTTTGCCATTTCATAAGCCACAGCATTCCTTCCCTGTTGAACCCATGACTGTGCGTTTCAGTGGCTTAGATCTGAGTGAGAATGGAAGCATGGCAGTGACATTTTGAAAGAGTACACTGAGGTGATGAGGTTTATCCAGAACAAGACTGTCTTTATAAATAAATTCCATTTTCCTAAAAGTAAATGCTTGATGCAGGAGATACTGTTTGACTAGTTAATACTAATTATTTTTCTTCCAGAGTGGAAGGATGCATCCCTGCCTGTCCTCTCAATATGTTGCTGGATGAAATCACTCAAAGATGCGTGTATTTTGAAGACTGTATGTTTGAGAAATTATGTATATTATGTATGATACTTAGCTTATTAATTTATTAGGTCTTTAGTCAAATTTTCAAATATTGGTACTTAAATTTGTGTAACTATGACCTTAGTTATATGAATCTTGGGCTCACTAAACATACCTTTTAGTTAAAATAATTTCACTCCTCAAAAATCTTAGACAAATTTTAAACGAAAAAAGATCTTCTTTCTTCATAAAACATTATGGTAACATTAGATGTAGAGCAAATGGATTTAACTGATTTTTTTTTAAATTTGTCTATGAATTTTAAAAGTCCAAAGGCAATTGAAAATACCAGCATTACATGAGTTAACCTATAACTTTGCTAGCTTCACGACTAGAATTATTAATAAATTTCAGATTACTGTTTACTTGTGTCTGGTTTCAGGCATTGAGCCTGCAGATGACAGTCCACCTTTGCCACCCAGCATTCAAACATCAGCAGCTTCACACATAACTTCAAGTTTGGCAGTGATCAGTGAAGCAGTAACTTCATTTCCTATACCTGAAGTAAAGGACATGGAAACAACATTTGAGTCAAAATTGCAACTCACTGCAACTACAGGGAAAACTGAATTTTCTGCTGTTACGTCTAATACAACACTTCCATCCATAGCTTTATCAAATATTTCTTCACAGTCAACAGAAATGACATCTGGGAGAAGCACTACAGCAATGTCTGAGACAATGAAATCTAATGTAAGCTTGTCTTCTCCTATTGACATTTCTCCATTGTTTCCATCTACCGTCAGTTCAAAAACTTCCATGAAGATTCAACTGATCAGTAGTGATTCCACTAAAATGTTGAGGGCTACAGAACCTCAGACAGAAACTGCTACACTTGCTGTGGCTACAGGCACAGAATCAGAAACCGAACGCATTGCTACTTCTGTTTTTACTAGGACACCTCCTAGAACAACAGAAATACCAGTCAAAACTAAAATAATGGAAATATCAGAGACAGGCACAAGAACACTTCCCATGAAGGAAGCACAAGTAAAACCAGAAGTACTTACAAAGTTTACAGCCAGTTCATTTGAATCAATAACAGAAAAAACTACTGCATATCTGCCCCAGTTTTCCACATCACCACCTCTGGGTGTGCCGTCATACACACCACCAGTAAACCTAACAGGAACTTCAGAAGGGACAAAAATAAGCCTAGGGCAGCCTTTTACCACAGTAGCTAATGTTACAGTAACGTCACTTTCTCCTGTGATCACTGCTTTGTCTTTGTTAAAACCAGTGTCTTCAGCAACGACAAAAGCAGCAATTGTTTTAACCGAGCAAAGAGTGAAGACTACCTTTTCACCAATGTCCATGTCACCTCCTTCATTAGGAAAGGCAATTACAGAATCTTCTCTTGAAATGGTTCAACACCTCACTGCAGAGGTACCTTTCACTACAACTTTAGGACCAAAGACAACAACTCTACAAAGTCAAGAGGGGTCATCAGAAACAACTTTGTTAACATTTACCACTCATAAAAAGGAAGCCCCCAAAACAACATCGCATGTGGAGCATAAGTCAAGTTCCTATTTCCTTCCATATTCGCTACATCCTAGTACTACAACTGAAAAATCCATCAGTCTTTCTACAAAAAGACCTTTGGTGTCTGTTCCTACTCCTGCTTCTCCAGCTTCAGGTGAATTGAAAAAAACATTTAAAACTGTTTCAACAACAGGATATTCTTCATACACAGTTCTAAACACAACAGAGTTCCTAACTACATTATATACTAAGTATCCTGTTGTGGCTGAGACTACCAGTGTGACCCCTTTGTCTGTTGAGGTAACCTCCAAAATAACATCCCCTTTTGTATTAGCAGCGAAGTCAACTTTATTTTCTGGAAAAACATCTACCAAGTATAAGCCAACTCTGGTTTCAAGTACAGCACAGACCCGCACTTCAGCATATGCAGGTGGTGTTACCACATCAGCAATGAAAACCTATATGTCATCAAAAGAAACCACCACAGTTCCTTTCGTAGCTATAGGAAGAGAATCAGCTCAAAAAACATCCATCACTGGATCCCCACTTACTCTTAGTGCAGCTGAAACTGCACTGTTAACAACACAACCTGATAGATCACAAGTGGAAAGAACTACTACCATCTCTACTAGGAAGCCATCTGCTTTCCCCTTTTCACCATCAAGTTCTCTAATCTCTTTAAATATTTCTCTTCCTTCACTACCCTCATATGAAAAAGAAGCATCGCTGACACCACTCAGTCCTGTGCGTACATCCCATGATGCCAAAGAAAAATCAACTCCATCCCCTTCTGTTGTACTTCCAGTGACAAAATCTTTGTACACTTTTTCTACCTCTCAGTATCTAGCAGATAAATCAATTTCTTCATCTTCTTTAACACAGATGATACCGGAAGTAACAACCACACCAAAATTTCCAGTAGAAACTACAGCATCAATGTCTATGGTCCGAAGTGTAACAGATACAGTAAAACTTACATCAGCTACAGGTCAGCCATCCTTCTCTTGGCAGACATCTTCAGGAGATAAACTTTCAGTACAGATGACAAAGACCATGGCTATACCACAATTTTCTGTTCAGAAGGGTATGGAACTTGGTCGTCAGACTTCTGAGCCTTTGTTGATAAGCCAAAGCGTTACCCCAATTTACCAGTATCCTGCAGAAACTCTAACAAAATCCACTGGTCAGCCACAACGTGACTTTGGCAAAACTGAGGCTACAGTAGAGTTGGCTTCTTCATACCCCTTAATCACCTCACTACCTGAAGGCATTCGTTCAAGTATTTTACCTTCCTCAGTAGGTCTTACACAAGCTGTTCTACCAACTGAAAAAGAGTTGCATTTAACTGAGTCAGTCACGCAGCCGTATTTATCAAGAACTGTTTTGCAGTCTACAGTCCCAAGTACACCAACAGCTGACTTGATTTTTGGCACCAGAATTCTCCCTTCCTCACCGGAAGTGCTTGCAACTTCCTCCTCTTTAGCAACAATTAAAAAGGAAGCTTTTCCTTCATTTTCCACACAAAAGGCAGGTACTGATCTAAAATTCACATGGCAGGCCTCGTTTATTGAATCACTTGATTCAAGTCAAACACTTGAAACCACTACAGCTTTACCAGGATCTAAGTCAACCTCTTCATCAGTTTTGTTACGAGCAACAACAGAAATTCCCATCATGATGGGGAGTGGGTCATCTCCATCAACAAGCCAAAGTGGTACAGAGAAAACTGTGGCGTTACCTAAGCAAGTCACCCTTTCAACCACCACCTACAGTTCCACGTTTGTAGCAAGTACGAGGTTGTCAGCTATGGACCATGCTTCAGCTGCAGCTTCAGCCCCTTCAGTGATAAGCAGTACTGGTATTGTATCAGCACCTTCAGACAAAGCAAAAGCAGTAACAGAATCCATCACAACCTCTTTGAGGTCCCCCTCTTTTTCTGTTACTTCAGAAGCAAAAGAAGCCGTGCCCCTCAGTACAGCAAGATCTGAAGAGGCAGAATTAATGGAAGCCCAAGCTGTCCACACACCAGGTGCTACTGTTATCCCCAAAACACCTCAGATGTTTTATTCTCCATACTCCACAAACACAACTGCGATTCCTTCTAATGTAAGTGTATCATCAACACTGTCCATGATACGTTCATCCACCAAACCACAACCTCTTTCTTCTACAGCTGCATCATCGGCCAGTACTATTCAAACTTCAAAACTTGAACTATCACCTGAGGTGCAAACGCCTTCTGTGAGTTCACTGCTAGTGATATCTGACTATCCAAATGATACAGCACCTCCACCCGTTTCCTCGTTTGCCTATTTATCTACCAAACCACTTTATGGCTTGACTACAACAGTTTCTGATGGACTGGCAACAGCTGAAGACATGTCAGGAGCGACAGCATCAGCTTTTATGCTGCCTAGAGAAACAGCAACTCTTCAAACTTGTACAGTGAGTAACTATAAATATTTATCTGTCTGGTTTTTAATATGTCTTGGTTCCTTTTACATACTGTTAAAACCAAAATTGAGTGCTATACTTCGATCTTTAGGACTTTCAATACCTTTATCAAACAGGGAGCCCTGTTATTTTCTCTATTATACCTGAAACTTTGGATGATTTCATTGTGCATCATGGTTTTTTGAAGTGCTGTAATTGGCTGTGTTTCAGGCTTTATTTTCTGAGTGTGTCTGTTACAAGAATGGGTTTTTAGCAACATATGGTGCTTCATATTGCCCAATGACAGGTTTTTATCACATTGCCCTCCTTAAAGTCTGTCTTTTTGAAGATTCTTGTTATTATTCCTTCTTGTGCTCTTCCATACTTTTCCTTCTCAACTGTTTTTAACATAAAGTTAAAAATGCAGTAATGCTGTTCTCCACTTTACAATAGGACAGCAGTTTCAAACTGTCCTCACAACGGCTGCATTTTCAAAGATGCTTTTCACATGTAGCTTCCATCACTGTCATAGGGATTCATAGGTATTCTGTACCTGAAGAATGTGATACCCTTTTCTGAGCAAACACTCTGCAATATTGTGATAGTTTCTTGGTAAGAATGGTAATCTGTGTCTTCTATTAAAAATATCTTAGCCGATCGCAGAGACTGAGTGCATAAAACACATTTGCTTGGATGGACAACTGATCCAAGTCAATAAGTCACAGGACTGCCCATACAATACAACTCAACCCAGCTGTGGAGTTTTAGGATTTGCTGCTCAAATGAATGGTGACAAATGCTGCCCAAAGTGGGAATGTGCATGTAAGTTTTATTTATGCAGAACTTCTGAAATTAATGTAGGTCACAACTTAATGCATGTGTAAGAAGGCTAAGACCTGATATCTCTATACCATGGTGTAGAAATAGAAGATGTATATTATATGTATTACTCATTGTCTAATACAATTTATAATTCTAGTTCTACACTCAGGGAAATGAAATCAGAATGCTCCTTGATGTAGGATATTCCTCTTACCCAGCTTTAGGCATCTGCAGTGGCAATGTTCTAATCTTAGTCCTATCTTGCCTTCTGTCTAATCAGAGGAGACCTAGTCAATATAGACAGTGGATTTTTTTGGTTTGTTTTATGTCTAATTCAGGATGAGAAGATTTCCTAGACTCTGTTAACAGTGCGGAGGCTCTGGAAGCATAGCTGTACTGTAGGTCACTCACATCGATTACCTGGAAATGGGCAGGAAGAATCCAAACTTTGAAGAAAATTCAATTTAATCCATAGTAACAAAGAAAGGATGCAGACATAAGCAATGCAAATTTCTGCTTATGCTCTAGAGTTTGAAATAACTGGGAGCAGAACTCCAAGCCCTTTGAAACATAAACTTTAGCACCAAGTCTGGGAAGAAGGATAATTTCCACGTGAGCTCTTGCCTTAGGAACAAGACTAGATGGAAATTGAGGATCTAATATGATCTGCTGTCATTCATGGTTTTTGCTAGTTTGGGATTTGTAGAAATTACAAACCTTTGCTCGCAAGAACTGTAAGAAGGTAACTACTGCAGAGGTGTGCAGGTTGTCCCACTGAAATTTGCAGTTTTGAGTTTATTGCCTGTTTATAGAGATACAACAATACCAAATATAGCTGAAAATACATGCTGCATGTATGAAACTCTAGTAAGCTAGTTATTTACAAAATTTCTTGTTTTATCTACATATTTTGTAATATTTACAGAAATTCTAAAATAAATTGGAAAAACATTTAATTTACTTTTCTTAGGTCGTTGCACAATTTTCTCTGATCTGAGCATTGTAACCTATGATGGAAATCATTTGGCTTTATTCAAAGAAGCATCCTACATTGTGAGTCAAACTCAAGATGAAACTATAACCATCCACATCCTGGACTGTAGAGTGGTAAGTAACATTTATCAGCTAACGAATGGTGTTCAGTTCTGCTATAGTAAGATATATCTTAAAGGGCATATTAATACTATGTAGTTGTGGTTAATTACCTACTTCTGTGTATTATCTACAATGCTCTTTACAACACTTAGGAATTGTATAGCACTTTATCACCTGACTGTATATGCACAATTTTTTCTGAAACAGATGGGTAGGGAGAGGTAGGTCTATGTTATGTTGTTACATGTGTAAAATAGACCAAGTGGTGCAAGATTAAGTGAGTATACATTCGTTAGTCACTTCCTTGAATGGCATCGTGTAATAAGTTCCACCATAGTGTACCAATGCACTACCACTGTATTTCAACGCATGATTTTTATCCATGCTCGTATGAAGGAATTTGCTCTGGAAACACCAGTCTTCAGAGCCATAAAACACTGTAGGATTGTCAGGCTGAATTAGACCACCCTGTGCCTTCCAAGTCTCTGACAGAGGCAAATACTTGTTTCAGAGAGGGAAGAGAGGAACCCTAATGAGCATCCTCTGTAATGTGTAGTGTAGATTGGCATTGTCGTGAGGAGTTGATTTCTTGTGAGCCTTTACAAAACTCTGTAAACTCCAGTCTCTTCTATGAAAACTAGGTAATTCTCATGTCCACATAATGTCCATCACAAAGCTTGGTCGCAGGTATACCTTATGGAATCTAATTCCAGGAGATCAATATGATATGGAAAAGGAGATCTGTTTATGACTTTCAGGTTGGTTTTCTGGTTGTACTCAGTGCTTTCTGTTTTGTTCAGTACCTTGTTGCCCAGGAAGAATGCATGTATTTCTGATCCATTACTTCTGTGCTGTATAGATTCACCATTCCCAGTTTTGTTCTTGCTCGCCTTCAGATATGTAGTTTATACTTTTTGGTGTCCAAACAGCTAGTACACCGTATCTTCTTTTTTTTTTTTTTCCTGATGTAATTTCAGGATTGGGTGATATAACACAGTTGCTGAACACAATGAGATGGTAGTATTTTGTTTGTTTATTTTGCAAGAATGCAGTCCAGATGGGCTTTGTAGTCCAGGCTTGAAACTGCAATCGGCAGCAGTTTACCTCTTTCAAAAATATACCTCCCAAAAATCCTTAATGTCCCAGAACGCAAAACCAATAAGCAGCTAATGCATAAAGATTTTGTGTATCGTGACTGTGCTTGATGTATTTTTGCTTTCTCCACAGAATAATTCAAATTCAACTTCTTTGTGCCTGGCAATGTTGAATTTAACCTATGTATCAAACCAAATTATCATCAATCGTTTAAGTAGAAAAGTAAGTATTTTGAGGGTTTTTCTTTGCCTGTAATCAACTGCCTCCTAATGTGGATGCTGAAGATTAGAGTATGACTCAAGAGGTCACAGAATTAATTGTTCCAACTTTGTAACTTAGTGAACTACTACTAAATTTAAAGAGTTAACCTGTGATACAGGGACGGTTAGTGAGGTAAGTTGCAGAGCAAGTCACATAAATGGTTAGTCTCTTTAGTACCTGTATTATTTTTGTGGTGGTGAGTCTGGCTTCTTTTGAAATTAATTATGAGTTAGATTCCTAAGCTGTCAAGAATCTGGCCTTAGTTCTTCTACCTGCAGCACTTGGTACCTGACGTTTAACTTGTTTTCTGTGTCTGTTTTAGATAACAGTAAATTCAAGAGTTGCTCGGTCTAATGTTAGAAAATACGGCTACAAAGTTGAAGATTTGGGCTTCAAATATGCTGTTGAGACCCCAACAAAAATCAGAATTCAGTGGTTTCACAACACAGGTGTGATGATTCTTGAGTTTAATAGCACCAGAGAACCAAGAGCTTTGGGACTGTGTGGTAAGTATTAATTTTGTTAGTTGGTCGAAATGGTGTTTGATACCTATTCATTTAATCACTTTTTTACCTATAGTGTTGCTTCTGACTGTAACCTGTTTGAATCTAGGCATGACTGCTGTAACCAGTCTAAATAAGACAGGTGTGAGTCCATAACACCAAATAACGCACACAGACTTAGTGTTTGATATCCGTCTGATAGGAAGTGATATGTGCTATTTTCAGTTTCTAAAGGTCACAGGCAATGTTAACTTGAGAGAACTAATCTTAGTTTATCTGTTGCAGGAAGTAGTTCAGAGGGAATTTTGTAATAGCAATGGGTTAACTAACCATCACGTTGCACTCTGTTAGGCCTACTCGGTAGTTTCACCTGGTTTCTTCCTAAAAAGCATTGCCTTGAATAAACTGTTGGTGCTATAGTTTTTGCAGGCATGTATTTGTTGAAGTAAATCCCTACTGTGACATCCAAATCTGTAAATTGGATCTGGAAACCAGGATTATAGAGTTCATATGGTTACAGTAGATACCTTTACAGTTTCAGGAAGGGCAAATGCCTGTAGCTCTGTATCAAATACCGGCGATAGCTCAGTCCGGTTCCAGTTTCTGCAGGCAGTAATGTGCTTCTCACAAAGGAAGACAGTTTGAATTTACTGCCATTCCAAAACTGGATTATTATCTGTGATTTTCCCTAACTCTTCTTTTCAACATCATTCTTGCTCTGTTTGACTAATTGTTATTGTGATTAGATCAAACAGAAACAAGAACGTATAGACTCTATTTTTCAGTAAGCCTGATTTCAGATTATCCCAAAAGCCTCTTTTGCCTTTACCTGTTTGATTACTGTGGTAGGGGGAATTGGGAACACTGTGTTCCTGATTTACAAGGCGCTTAACTAGATGACGATACATTTCTGTGGATGGTGGTCCAACTTCTTCAGGGAATGTGCTGTATTTTTCTGGTATTCATCTGTGATTGGGATTCTCTGCACAAGTCTGCCTGCACGGTGCTGTCTGATGGTTGCTCTTAAGCCAGTAGGTGCATAAGACTGCTTAGAAGCATGAGTAGAATAGTACAGTATTTCTGAAGTACCATATTGGATAAGCATCCTGGTGTTTTATTTGAGTTCTCTTTTCTGATAACATTTACAGTTTTCATTTGTTACTACACATGGAGGTGCTTTGTAACCTTCTTTAAAATATGTTTTTGTTTAGTGCTTCTGCAGCTGAGGGGTGAAGTTTGTGTGCTGGGCTCCCTGAACAGCTCTTTGATGTGCAGTAGATTCCCATTCATAGATGCATCTTTACTTTTGCTTTGCTTAATTAGTCTGAATTTTGTCATGTTGTATATGTTTTTTAAAAGCTATTTACTTGTTTGAATATGCCACTTCAAACTTACTTCAGAGTAAACCATGCGATATTAACCTGCTCTTTTCTTCTCGTAATACACAGGTTTTTGTGATAGAAGCTTGGAAAATGACCTGATGCTACCCAACAGGACAGTTTTAAGCAAAAGCAATGCTCTGACGACTTTTATAGACAGCTGGCAAGTGCCAGACACGTTAAAGTATGTTGGAGAAGACAGGCATCAGGAAACTAATTGCTCCGTCATGGACTGCTCAGAGTGCTTAAGAATGGTGTTGAACCAGACCTTTAGCAGCTGTCATCCTTATGTATGTTAACTATTTCAGATCTTACATTTTGAGAGAGATGCAGTTCTATTATTTTGTATACTTGATAATTTCGGTAATGTGACACTACACGTAGCCACATCTGAGGAATGAGATACGTACTTCTTTGTAGCTACTGTTGCAAGGTAAAAATAATTGAAGAGTGTGGTAGCTTCATAGGACTAAATTTTATCAATATGATATACAGCAAAATAAAGTAAAATAGTTTTAAGATTTAATTAATCCTTAAGTGTTCAGTAATTTAACAAGTTCCAGATCAGAATAGGTAATATGAGAGCCTGCATTCTCAAAGGCTCTAGAGACAGGGAGTTCCAGCTTAGACGAAAGGGTAGAACAGACCATTCAAAGCAAATACCAAACTCACAGTGTGCAAATAAGGTATTATTTGTGATCATATGAATGCATTTACCATTTCACCTTTTATGTATTGTTGAGTTTGAAGAGGAGGCTAAAACCAGACAAAAATATAGAGGTAAGGAAGGACAAGGAATGATGAGTAATTATGCCTTCTATTGGAAAAACTGTATTAACTCTTGCCTTGGCACTTATAAGAGGTGAAACTGAGGAATATGAAGATGTCAACATTCAATAAACATTACTTTTAAATGCTGGTAGATTCTCTCTGTACACCAGTGAAGGCTGGTGGCCTCTTGCTTACTGTGAACCAAGAACTTCTGGCTTCAGTATTTGCAGCTGATATTTTAAAAGGTCCATCTTTTTCCTGCCTAGCAGTGTCTCTAGGAAGGTGTAATATTTTTAATTTTTTCTTTGTTAGGTTCCACCTGAGCTATTCTGTGATATATGGGTTCAGGACACTGAGTACATTCAAAATCCATGCATTTCACTAGCTGCCTATGTGGCCATGTGCAACAAATTTAATATTTGTATAGAATGGAGGAGCTCTGATTACTGCCGTAAGTATTCTGCATGTATGTCTACCTCTGGAGTTCTCGGAGACAAAATTTGCCTAATAAATGAGTTAGTGAAGTTGCAAATACTGGCACTCCTTGAGTCCTCACATACTTTGAAAGTCCTTATTGAGATAAAAAATTCAGCACTTTTTATGATACAATTGCAAGCAGTGTGCAGAAGGCATCAGTATCTTTATAGTTATCTCATAGGTGGAAAAGGTACACTAAAGAACCTTGCTGAGAAGACTACCTCTGCCTTATAACGTACTTAACTGTAGAAGTCAAATCTTGTTGCTTGCAATGTAGTGTTCATTTCTCTTTGCCACTTTCCACTGATAAAACTAAAACACAACAGAATTGGTTGTGTAAAGGAGAAAGCCATGGTAAGAAATTTCTATGGTACTTTGAATTAGCAAAACCTGCTTGGTGCTGCTGCAGAAAGCTGTGTATTTGGAGAAACGATTGATATGAAACACCTCTGGGATTAGATGGAAAGTAAGGAGTAAAACCTGAGAGCTGGAGTATCCTAGCAGAAGACATCTCCCATACCAACATAGTAAAATGTAAGGCTGAATTGGATCTGTAGTTGTCAATAAACAGAAAAATTGGATTGCAGCATCTCTTCATACTGTCAGTGATCGCCTAGGAAAAGCCCAAAGCGGTGATATCATATGGAGGTCTGTGGTTTCAGTGCTTGAAAAGGGAAAGACTTATTGATGAAAGCTGATCCCCCAAAATAAGAGAACTCACTGCACACAGAAATCATAAGTGATGACTCTTTTAAAGGGATTTAAGTGAGTACATGTGTAGAGGCTTAACGCAGGCATGTCAAAATTCCCTGCAAATAGTCATGGAGTCTAAAAACTTAAGCTTAAAAACAGTAGGTTTATAAAAAACCCAATTCTTCCTTTTGTATGGGTTTTACTAGCGAATAATCACTTAAAAAGAGATCTCACAAAATGTATCTGTAAATATAGTTACATATTCCACCCGTTGTGCAGGGACACATCGCTCATTTTTGTGCCACAATGGCCTCTGGTGGTGCGTGCCTAGCA
>NW_010390128.1:0-18639 GCF_000710305.1 Buceros rhinoceros silvestris | reverse complement strand
GGTGAAGTCACATCGGGATTTTGTGGTCACTAAATGTAGATGTGCTGTAGACTGGTTTCTAAAAGCCTATTTATAGGGCTCTAACAGATATTTCCTGTGGGGCGTTATGGCCGTTTTTAGTAGTGAGGAGCTGAATAAAATCAATCTCCTCTCTCAATTACTCTTTAAACTGGAACATTCTTTAATTTTGAGCAGACACTCCCTTTGTGAACTGGACTTTGTTTCATTACCATGATTCCAGATGGTATTGCTGTATGATTTAGGTATCATTACATGATGAGGATAATATATTTTGGCATTTCATAGAGCCACACTGCTGGCATTTGTAGTCATTCTCTGTTTGCCATAGTTATGCAGCTTTAATCTCTATTTTGAACCAATGAAAGATCATGTTAAGTTTTCAACAGCAAAAGTTAAATTAAAATGAGATGCTTTTTTTGTCTATTCCTGCATGTGCCCATAACATGCTGGTGAATTTACATTAACAGTATAAAGAATGTTAAATTGAATTGAGTTCCTTTATTTAAAAATAACACACACAAGAGAGTAATTAATGTGGGTATCTATTAAATACAGTAAAGAATTCATCCCATTCTTTATTATTCCACGTAAAACAATGCTGAATTTCCCCTTACCGTATTGTAGTAACTGACAAAGCTTTGTCTTTAGTAATCACTGCAAAGTATTCAGAATGATTCGGAACACTGTGTAATTAATCTGTGTAGTACTTACAAATGGTTTTGAAGTTCAAATTACTTTGAGTCAACACGGTTGCGTGGTTTGGTATCTCTACTGCCAAAGTGCAGTAAAGCCTGATGAAAATGTTGCAACAAGAAGAGAAGTAAAAGTGCTCATGACTTCCATTTGTTTGAATTTGTCCTGTAGAAGGTAACTGGTCTGTATCAGGCTTTCAGGTTGGTAGATCCTACTGAACTTGCAAGCACAGGAAGTTGACAAGACGACAGTAATGCCTTCTTTCAGGTACTGCCTCATGTGGTTACAACTTCAGAATGAGTGATTTTTTTATTTCCTTCCTAGCCTTCCCCTGCCCTGAAGACTTCTCCTATCAGGCTTGTATAGGTGCCTGTGAGGTTCCAGATAGTTGTCAGAATAATGAGGTTTCTTCTCTGGACTCGGACTCCTGCTCAGTGTTGACAGAAGGCTGTGTCTGTGCTGGAGGGACCATCCTTCACCGAGCTCATACTGCTGTCTGTATTCCTGAAGAAAAATGTGGTATATTTGGATGTAATTTTCTTCTTTATTATCTGCAAGTTGGTGGTCAGATACTTCATTAGTAATAAATCAAGTTCTGGCCTGATGTTGTGTGGGTTCTGTATGTGTCATTCAGTAGAGGACTCTAGATACTCGGTAAACAGTAATTTCTCTCAGCGGGAGGAAGCTCTTCAAGATGGAAGTTTTTGCTTATGTTTATGTATTCTGGTATTCTAAGTATGTTAGTCTTGGCCTCCTTTTCACCTAGCCCTTTGCCAGGGGTTCAATCTATTGATGCTAAATGGCGTTCAAAAGACAGGCAGCAGCAGTTAATTACACATTTTGAATAACACACATATATGTCCTATATTTCTTTTGCCAGCATTGCTATTAATTCTCATTACAATTCTGCCTGAGCACACCAAATTGAGGACTTAACACCACAAACCTTAAAGACACAGTTTATTATAAATCAGATTACTTAAAGCACTGTAAATTAGTAAGTTTTGCCATGTGCAAAATACAAGCGACTCCTCAGATCACTGCTTTGAAAACAAAGGATTTGGACTGGGATTTTAAGTAACTAGCCTCGCAGTGGGGACACAAAACAAAGTGGAGGCTCTGATTCTCTGGAGGGTATTGAGTGTCTTGCTTTCCCACACAAACTCAGTCTCAGACTGTGTTACTTTTTTGTGGAGCGATGGGGATAGGCAATGGCATTAAAACTCCTGGGATTTTAACGCTTCCTAGATCCACATGTGCTGTGGAGGAAAATGGTGGTCAAAATTTGAAGTAAAAACTAATTACTTCCATTTTCTGTTATGTTCTAGCTTGTACAGACAGCTCAGGAGCACCCCATGCAGTAGGTGAGATCTGGAAAACTTCTTTGAGCGGGTGCTGTATGCAAAAATGTGTTGACAGCGAGACCATTATTCCGGTGGAGTACAACTGTTCAGATATCCATGATGTAGACTGTCAGCGATTTGCAGAAGTGGCCCTGCTTGTTCCTGGTGGTCATCCGTGTTGCCTGCAGAAGATCTGTAGTAAGTATTCCTTAATGATTATGAACACTGCCCACTTGAATGTGCAGATATCCTTTCTTTGTGGTTTGTCTTCCTGTTACACATCCTACTTTTGAAGTGAATAGAAATGAGTTTGGTTTGAATTTACAGATTACATAGAAAACTGTAGAAGCTTTGTACATTTTGGCTCAATATCCAGCAGGTTTTGGTGGAGAGGTAGAGGGGACAAGGGCTATAAGGACTGAAATAGCACTGTGTTTATTTGGTTATGAATTCTGTTTCTCTCAGCTGTACAGGCTACTGATTTAATATCCAAATACAAATGAATGATACAATTCTGAGAAATGAAGATCACACGATAGTTTTCCTAATATACAAACTAAGCAGTAAACAAAGGATGTAAAAGCTTTTTTTAATCTTTATTTAGCTTAGAAAGTCCATCTTCAAAAAGAAATTGCAAACAGTCTTCATGTTGTGGCTACCCGGGATGATATTGCAATGAGTTATCCCCAGGAATTATTTAAATTCTCACAAGGACTTAGCTCTAGTTTATCTTTGCCTCCATGGGGAGTGTTGCAAATGTTGGAGACTTCTGAATATTGCCTCAGTTTTTGCTAGTTTGTTGTGGTTTTCATATGCTTGTTGTTATTTGGAGATTTGTGGATTCAAACTGCAAATACTGCTCTACTTGACTTATAAATGCATACGGTATTTTAGAAGGTGGTGTTTTTTTTTTCTTTTCCTTTATGTAACAGTTTGTAATCAGAGCCTCTGTGAACCCCTAATGCCTGAGTGTAACGGGTTGGAAAAGCTGGTCACTTACTACAGTGAAGAATCGTGCTGTCCCAACTACGTTTGTGGTAGGTTTATTTCGAAAAAGTAAAAAATTCATCCCCAAAAAGACATTCGGTGAACTAAATAGATCAGCTTAGCAGCAGGAAGGTAGTTAGTGTAGACATCATTGTTAGTATGGCCATTTGCAAAATTCCCTTTCATCAAAAAGCTCAGGGTTGGTCTGTGCCTCAGTTGGAGAAGCTGTAATGGTGAAGGAGTCTTGTGTTCAACAAGCAGGCGTGAATGTGTCTTTCCACTGTTGTGATCGAAGGTGAAGGTTTTTCTAAAATATCTTGTAGTATTTCTCTGCTCCGCTTTGCCATTTCTTAGGGATATAGCGTAACAAAGGGGGACTGCTGTATTTTGTATGAAGAAATACCTGTGCTCTACTTTTTTCAGAATGTGATCCAGCAAAATGTGAACCAATGGAGCAGATACCAAACTGTCGAGATGATCAAACACTAATTGCTGCACGGGTGGAGAATACCTGCTGCATCTCCTATATATGTGGTATATATTGAGGCTGATTTTTCATATGCAATGATGTGTACTATTATCTTGCCAATTAAGGCTCCGTGAACTTACTTTAGCTCTCCCAATATCAAAAGGCATCAAAGTGGTTTAAAAAATGGGTGTCAAGTTTGCAAAATAAAAGAGATTATAACAACCACCAAGACTCACAGAACAGCTTTGTGCTGAGTATTATTCCTGGGTCATGTAGGGGAGTGGTAGTGAAGTCTGTGCGTGTGAGGCAGTCTCAGCTTTGAGAGGCTGTCCGTGTACAGGGTGTGGACATGAATATTTGCTGCATGAATATTTTATCTGGAAGACGACTGAAGTTACTTGTGCTCTTGCTCCCTATATCCTGTTATATCAACTATGGCCTGTATTATTCAATGGTAGATATACCATAGAAGAGTATTATGCAAATTTGTTCAGTTCTTTTGGGGTTTGGTCTTTAATGATTTAATGAAGTTGCACCTTTGGCATCAGTATAGGAGTTCTAGTGCTACCATATGGTTGTCTTCTATATGATGATAATGTAATAATGAGGTTCTATTGAATTCGCTCTATTCTTGCACTTAGATATCTGTCAGTCAAAGGCTGCACTCTTGATTAGCTCTTCCATGTGCAAAAATTCAAGTGTTAATATAAAACTTGGATTACATTTCTGTTATTTACAGTAATCAGGGGGTCACTTTGATCATGTGATAGCAGTCTGCTGTGTTTGGCTCCTCTCACTGTCCACACAGCATCCTTAAGTCTCTTTTGTGAGATAATGAGTCTTTGCACTGAAAGTATTAAAACATGCCTGCTGTGTTTTTCATATGTGTTCAAGTGGGAGGATAACACTGGATCACAGGAAATGCCCTTTACTGGGGATCAATGATCCTATAATTTGGGCAGAGGAGCATAACAGGGTGAAATAACAGGAAAATAACACGGTGATTTAGTAGGAAAAAAAAATCTAGCAAAATTTTTCATAATAGAAAGGGAGAGAAAATCCTGTTTGTTGTGATCTGACTTACAAACAATATGCATGTTCTATATAGCAGGGGACAGAGAAAAGGCAAGCTGCACTGAAAATTAGCTTCTTGTAGAGGGACTATAAGGAATGAACTCAGAGTATCTGTTCTTTCATGTGTGTCTGTGACAAACTTACAGGCATGTTTCCTAGGCAATAGTAAAACCTCTTCCTATGTATTGGCTTTAAATAATTGTTTTCTCCAGCATGCGGGCCTTGCTCTGATCAAATACCCAAATGTCAAGAAGGAGAAGTTCTTATTGTGGATACCAACACTACAGAGAGGTGTTGCCCTACGTACCAATGTAGTAAGTTTGACTTGATTTTATTATTTTAAGTAGTGGAGAACACGTCAAAATTTGTAGAGTGGATGTTCAGTGCCAAAAATGGTGGATTAGAGATACAGCTCCACTTGTACACATAAGCAAGCTATCATCTGTAGTCCTGAACAAATAATCTACAGTTTTAAAACTTCCTAAAGAATTATCTGAATACGTGTGTCATGGAGAAAAACGAGTTATTTCAGGCCCCAAATTCTGGAGATTTAAAACTGTTTAAACATTTGCCTAGAGTAGGTATACTCCACCCTACTGCTACCTGATGGCTGACAATGAAATTTTATTTATTAGTCTTTTCAAGGAAGATGTTTTTAAGGGTATTTATTATGGATAAGTAATTTACTGTGTCTTGATTCTTATTTCTGTTTATCAAAATATTATAATCTTGTGTTTACTGGACTTCCTTTTCTCTAATTGTAGTTTGTGAAATACATCGTTGTCCTGATTTCAAGTGTATCCTAGGCATGTCTTTGGTGGAGGTATGGAGCCCAGAGAAGTGCTGCCCCTTTCGGACATGTGGTAAAATGATTGATTTTCATTCAAGTTGCCTTAGACGATAAGACACTGTCAAGAACTTTGGCCTCTTGGGTTTAAGTCTGGTTTCAGCCAGCTATACCACTGTGATCTGCTCATGCACAAATGATATAGACATGTCATCTATAGCACAGAACTTCTTAATCTGCCTCTTTTGTTTCTTCTGGCTGATAACATACTGTAGAGTTTGCCTGTCCAAACTGGGTGACTTATTTTGAAAATTTTTTAAGAGTTAGTGTATTGGGTTTGCATGGCAAGGTTCTGGTAGCAGGGAAGCTGCAGGGGTGGCTTCTGTGAGAAGCTGTTAGAAGCTTCCTCTGTGTCCAGCACAGCCAATGCCAGCTGGCTCCAAGTTAGACCTGCTGCTAGCCAAGGGTGAGCCCATCAGTAATACTGGTAGTGCCTCTGCGATAATGAATTTAAGAAAGGGAAGAAAATGTGCTACAGCATCCAGCCAGTGTCAACCCACTACGACTAGTGAATTATTTATGGCTGAAAAAAACAAAGGTTAGGTTCACAGGTCAGGAATTTGCCCATTTACACAGATGGTCATGTATCATACATCTCTTTGATGCCTTACACACAACTATCCGTGGTTTGTATCAATTTGAATGATTGTCATCACTGCAAGGCGCACCAGCTAGAATGAGCATTTTTTTTAACGTGCTTGTGAAGCCTCCAGTTGATACAATGGTGTGAATTGTTGTAATAAGTGAAGGTGATCATAGAAGCTGGTATTAGTTTTCTGAATGGAATAGAAATCAAACATAATTTTGGTCTCCCCAGATGGTTATATTTAAAAAACCAGCAGAACATCTTCAGTGATGACTTAAGTCTGAAATATCTACTCTCTCTGATGCTGTTTTAGGCAAAGGGCATATAACTTTCAAAACTATTATTTGTTTTATTGTTTTTTGTTTTAGAATGTGCATGCGAAACAATCCTCAAACCTCAGTGCAAACTGGTATGAAATTAATCTTCTTTGTCAGCACTCTTTTATTATTAATAAATCTATTTATTCGTATCTTACTAATAATTTTATCAGTGAAATATGAAATGCCATGTCATTCTCTCTTTTTTTTTTAAATTGCTTTACAAGAAGATATATTTATTTTTAAAAAGCTCGTTAAGTATCTTGTAGAATAAAATGACTGTATAGTATTGATATTTCTGGAGTTTATGACCATATCCAGCTCTGACACATTTGTAGAGTGGAACTGCTTTCATGCACCCAAGGGTAAAATTTTGGATTTAAAGTGTCAGAACTAAATGTTTTAAAGCTTCCATGTTTTGATAAGAAAACGCTGTTGTTTGACTTGTCTTTTTTTCTCCTTTTATACACTTAGGGGCAGAAACTTCAGATAGATGAACAGTTTCAGAACAGTACTGAAAATATCTGTAACTGTGTTAAGTACAAATGTGGTAAGTCAGAAAATAGTTTAATTCAAAAACATACCCTTTCAAGTGCTAAGGTAAATTAGGAATTATAAATTTAATGTTCAATTTTGTTACTAAGAAGGAAAAGACTGACTGACATAATTCACAAACAGCACAAGAAAAGGCAAGAAAACAGGACTTCTTACTAAATATTTGATGATTATGACCTCTCCTTGTATTCTATTAGTTCCTGTAGCAGGAGGTCTCTGGCAAATAGCAGACAGAGTTTTGGAGAAGTTGGGTGGTGTTGACTAAGCAGCTGGCATTTTGCTGAGTAAAAACTCCAGCAAGAAACTAAAACATATTCTTGTCCCCACAAAGACAAGTCCCGCTAGGTAACCCACTATAGGACTTTTCGGGAGCTTGTAGACATGTTTGTGTGCTTTACAAGATCAAGGATAGCCTTCAGCACCATGCAAATTCATCTTAGAGCGTGCCCATGAGTGTCTGGGCAAACCCAGGGAAAATAATTCCTTTGGGGGGCTCATTTGGCCAATAGATTTGGGATTGCCCCTGCCTAGATTTCTACAACACAGATGTATAGTTCTGAGCTAGTTGTCGTCTGTGCCCTCAGTAATCTGTGGGGAGAAACAGACTTATCTCAAGAGCATGTCTTATTCTGAAGTAGATATATAAAACAAATCAATTGACATGGCCTGCGCTGTCATTTTGGTGGTGCAGCTAACAGGATATTATGTATTTATTTAGGCTTCATGCATGGTTATATTTGAAATAATTTGGCAGTTGTAGTGAAGCATTAGACTACCTACTATTAACGGTTTATATTTGAAAATCTGGCCCATAATCTTAAAGAGGTAGAGTAGCTTTTCCATTCCTGTTTTACTATTTGGAACACTTTTTAACGGAGTTTTGATACCAAGTTGATTGTCCTGAGCATGCTGTTTATTTTTGTGTTTTCTTGTAGTGAGAGACAAAGTTTGTCTGAGTGGTGAGAGAGGTGTGCTGCTTCCTGGACAGTCAATCATGGAACACAGTGCAGATGGCATTTGCCGTATTTCTTATTGTACAAATGTGATTGATCCCTCCACTAAATACTACCAAATAAATAAGTCTTCAATAGACTGTGCTGTCAAATGCAAAGCTGTAAGAAATACAGAATTTTAGACGTGTATATTGTAACTAGTGGTCTCAATTACATTTTGTTGGGTTTTGTTGAGTAGATTATAGGAACTGTATTATTGAGTCATAGGAACAATATGGGAAGAATAACTATGAGACCTCTCTGTAATGATGAGCTACCGCACTTCCGATACAAGTCTATAAATGTCTCTCTTCCCTGTTTTATCCCCTGTGCAAATCTCACAGAAACTAGTGTATATGGTGTACTGCCACCTTGCATCCCTGTATAACTTCAGCTGCATTATGCACAAACAGGTATAAATTCCTGGTAGACATAAGCTCAATAAGACTTGGGAAGAGAATAATTATAAATAGATGACGAATTCTGAATGTGGTGAAAACAGCTTTATGAAATAAACAAATGATAACCTGTCTTTTTACAAAGTATGATACATTAGTGATGATGGGAATATTATATAGATTACTTTTTCTAATTATGTACTTGATGTCTAATATGTGAAAAGTCAAAATTTCAGTGGTTCTTGAAGTAAGCTGTCAGACTTACTTGAAAACTCATTCTCTGAGTTGGAACTTCTCCCTATTTACTTAATGTAAAAGTATTTTATAAAAGCTTCATGAACATACAGTACGTACCGATGTAACTATGCAGTTTTGAAAGTTATTTGAAAACTGTCCCTAGAATCAGATAGTTGAAAAAAAATCTGCCTGCTAAAGTAGTAAAATGTTGAGCTGCAGGATGGAGTCATAGAAGGAATAATCTATTTGATTTTGGCAGAACCAAGTCTATCAGCCTCCAAAAGATTTAACAACTTGCTGTGGTAGCTGTAGGAACTTGTCTTGTCTCCACACTTTCAGCAATGGCACAGTTTCCAATTTTAAGGTATGTTTATATGTGTCTTATTTCCTCAAAATGTTTAGAAGTAAACAAAAAAAGTGACAAGATACTGTACACACATTGCCATATAAAATGTGCAAAGAGCAGCTTTATTTGGCCAAGTACTAGGAGTAATTTTGCATGTACACAAGACTAATTTATTGGAAAGTGAATCATATAGCTGTCTACAAAGATTAAGGGATTTTGATATATCAGAGAATTAACATCAGCTGGAGTATTTTAGACCTTGCTTAACATTATATATAGTGGACTTTTAAGTTCTGTACTTAAACAGAACTTTATGGTGCATCTAAATTATATTTTACTATAGGTTTTACTTTTTTTCAGACAAGTTCACATTCAATGAAATTGTATTATAAATACTTATGATACTGTTTTTGCCGAGTTGCTGAATAAAGTTTCTGTTTTACAATTTTTAACAGCCTGGTACTGTTTGGGTTTCAAACTGCATCAGATACGAATGCACTAACACAGCAATAGGACCAGTTACAGTTTCCTCTTCAATTGGCTGCCCACCCTTTAATGAAACTGAATGTGCGAAGGTCAGTGTTCAATTAATTTTTTCCATTCCAGCAATGATTCATGTTTGCATGTAAACATTGACCCTGACAAAAGACGTTTTTACCTCAAAGAGGAGATGTATAGTGGCATTCAGTGACAACCATGTAATACTTACTTGAGCTTATACCATCAAGTTAAATCATTTACAGCCAAATCTTCATCTGTTCACCAGAGTGTTGCATTTGCCTGAATACCATTACAGAGCTTTATCTGGGAGATATTTCTAATAGTGCAGACACATGGGAATGGATGTGCGAAAAAATCAAGTCTTTTCCTCTATTTCTTTCCTGATCAGGTTGGAGGCTATGTTGTGCCATTCTTAGAAGGATGCTGCAAAACATGTAAGTGATTAATTAATAACACTTCCTGCCTCACAAGTCTCTTTGATTTGTTGTTATCTTAGAAATAAGGTTGATTCTTCCCTGCATGGAAGCTTGATCCACTGATTTCAAAGGCTGTGCTTTTCCCTGGTTTACTCATGTGAATACCTGTGAAACTAGTGGAGTTAAATTAGAAAAAAGTAGTTTAACACGGAAAGGTTTACTGATCGTGATTGTGGATGGCCAAATCACTAAAATTACTTGAGTATTTTGTAGTTAAGTAAAACTCCTCAAAATATTAGTTACTGCATTTTGTATAAAAAAAAAAAGGTACTGTGTTTTGGAAGGCACCTTAAAACATGCTTCACCTACATTCATATCCTCATATGTGGTAAAAATTAAGGTTGATCTGTGCAGTTTAGTGATGTAAATAACTGTTTGTTATATGGCCTTAGGTTTCATTAATAGACATAGTTCAGAAATTTTCAGGCAATATCTTTTAAAAGAACTTACAATTTAAAAAAAAAACCCCTTGATTACCATAGGTATGTTATGACATCTATGAGAGCTAATAAAGGCCCTCTGGAAAAAATAAACTATAAAAAGCTCTCTAAAGACTAGGTTCCAAATATGCTAATTCTTAATATAAATGAAGAGCTAAGTACATTTTTTTTCTTAATATACTGGTACATAGCTGAAACATTTTGGCTGATTTCAGGAAGAACTTTGCCTGAGGCAGACACCTATCCTGAAGAAATTAAGCTCAAATACTTGAAGTGGACAATGTTAAAAGTAATTGAAAATGAGTTTTTATACTGGGCAGTGTTGTATTATCTTTAAAAAGGTGCAAAAATCTCACTGGAATAGCGACCTAAGAGCTAAAGACAGTAGGAGATAGTGTGGGAGAGAGGTGGGGGAAAGTACAGATATTTCCTGCTGAGTGGGATGGGTCTTGAACAATCCTGACTCCCAGATGTGGTCGCAGGTGCAGCTACTGCAGTGGGATATACATGTTGCCAGCTGGGAGGTCCCTTTTGATGTTACTCACTATGTATTACATTTGGTAGTACAAAGTTTATTGAAACTGTGGAAGATTTATCTGCTTTTTTCCCTGCTCCTGTTCACTGTAAGGGAATGGAAATAGCTCCTCATGTTTTTTTCACTGTGATGGAGCTGTGTTTCAAGCACTTGTTCTGTAGCCGATTCTCCATAGGCTCTTTGAGATTAGTCTTTGATTGTCTAGCACTACCCTTCAGTGTCTTAGCAGCCATGCAAGCCCAGCTTCTGAACAAACAGTTTATTAAGACTGCTAAAAATCCATCAAGCTACTTTTCAGCAAGGCAGAAGATCTTGCTACTACTTAAAGAAAGGCTGTAGCCACACTCTCAATTAAGACAAAACTTAGTTATTAATCTGACGCACGCATCACAAAGCAAAACAAAACCATTGAAAAATCCAGT
Organism: Buceros rhinoceros silvestris; assembly: GCF_000710305.1. Lineage (NCBI taxonomy): Eukaryota > Metazoa > Chordata > Aves > Bucerotiformes > Bucerotidae > Buceros > Buceros rhinoceros. The sequence continues at coordinate 7,400 of NW_010390128.1, read as the reverse complement.
GACTTCTGAGATGCATTTACAAGCAAATTCATACCGTTTTGACTTCACACCTGTTTATAGACAACAGAATACCTCCACAAATCATTTTGACTCCCAACAAACCTGGCCTAAGAGTTGTTAGTCAGTTGTAATTGTCTGAATCATCTCATTTTATGAGATGATTCATCAGGTTTTTGTTTTCTTTTGAAGTACTTCACAATTAGAAACCATTGCGGTGTTTGCTTTCAATTTTAATTGGTGTTTGAGAATTAAGTCCCAGGAGTTCCATCAAAACCTAGAGAGTATTTACAAACACTGCTCAGAGGAAATTACTGTTTCTTTCTTGTAGCCCCAAAGGACAACTTAAATTTAGGGTACCAGACTGTCTTATGTATACCAGTGTGGATCAAATTCTTCCTGGTTTTTCAGGCTTAGCAATGCAAGTACTACCTGGACATGGTCCTGAGCTGCTGGCACAGTGATCTCTGTGCTGGAGCAGGGAGATAGGACCAGATGACCTCCAGAGGTCCCTTTCAGCCTCAGCCATTCTGCCATCCTGGAATATACAGACAGTTTAAGGTTGAATTTTTTTCTCAAATATGCCAAAATGTAGTAACTCAAAAATGTTTCATACTGATAGGGAATACTCTGTAACATGTGCTCTGTTCAATATATAATATTGTTACCAGGTTCTTCAGTGTTACTGCTCCTCCCATTCCCCGTTAGCCCAGTCACTCCTACAGCCTATGCTAGCTGTAACACAGGTACATTTTCCTGGAAATAAGTAGGATCAACCCGAACAGCATCATTGTTGATTTCCAACAATGTACTCCCTGATAGAAGCACCAGGCCTCTTGTCACCCAATTATGCCAAAAGCTGCAGTGTAGTGTAACTGCTCATGGTTCCGAGTGGCTCACGTTTTGGTTTGGGTTTGTTTTTCATTTTGCACTGTGTGGGCGGTGCATTGTTGTTAGCCAACAATGTACTGTTGGTAGGAAGCACTTGCATAGTCTGTAGTTTGCTGCATGTGTAAAATTGCTGTCTTTAAAAAGATAAGTGAATTCCATTATGTTTACAGTGCTAGTAGAATATAGATACTAATGGCTTTGCTTGTTAAATCTTACTATGAAAGCAACGTTTTCACAGATGATCTATCACATAGTTTTGCTTCCAGTGGCTTATACAGTAGAAGCAGGTTTTTTCTTTCTCATCCATAGTTAGGACAGTATACTGAAAATAGCAAGATTATCTGGAGATTACCTTTGTTCATTTTAGTAGAGCATGCTAATTTCAAGTGTAACGTGGTATGCAACGTGGTATGGCATTTATTTTGTGGAAACATCTCTCTATATTTCTGTAAGAGAAATGTTGTTGACGGTAAGTTTGTACATCACTGAGTGATGCACATCCTTCATTAAATTACACTCATGACTCTAGGAATACGACACAGAAATTTATTTAACTCTTTCCTATTGATGCCACTGTAAATGACTACAGTGTTAGAGTCAACCCAAAATCAAGGAAGGATTTTCAACCATACAGACTGTGAAAAAGAATCTTGTTATAACATGGTATATCTAAGATGTTCACATATTTTGTAAGGTTGTTCAAGGAAAAGCATATGTTGTAGAGCTCATCGAAAGCCACTGGACATTAAAGTACATGCATGGAAATACATTATTTCTTTCTTTATGAGATATGATGTACTTTCACTATAGCCTGGATGAAGTCACAGCCGCAGCTGCACTGAATTCTCCATCCTAGACACCATGTGTAATGCAAAAGAAGAAAGTATGAATAAGACTGTGAGAAACCTTTGCCCTTGCTTTTCTGGAGCTAGCAGTACTCACCTTTTGTCAACATCTTGGATATCTTGGATGAAAGAAAATGCAGCTCTGTAAGTGGAGAGTCATGTGGGACTGCATCATGGTGTGTGAAATCTGCTGTGAAACTCTGGAAGCTGTTAGAATGGAATGGACTATTCATTTCTCTTACAGATCTGCGGTACCATGTGGTTTCTTCACAGAGAGGATCGTCATAAGAAGATACTGTGCTTTCTGATCTCTGACAACTGAACTTTATACTGAATTTCTTCAAATGCTTGGGATTCCCTTAAACTAAGTTTAACTTCTCATTTCATTTCATTATTCCTTGGTATCTCTTATTTCATCCATAGACTTTGTACATCTGTGAGAAAAACTGTGAAAATAATGCTAACGAAACTGTGAATAAAAAATACAATTTGTTCTCTGGTGTTCTTATTTAATAAAAACATACAGAAATACAAAGCTCCCTGAAGCGCCGTTCTTCATCAGCTTCTACTACTAAGTTTTTTAAACATTGTTTATACCAGGGGAATGCAATTGCTGCTATTAAAGCTTGTTACACCTATCTCTTAGAAAATGCATGAAATGCATTATTAACGAGCCTTCTCACGGGAGTGGTTGATAAATTTTACAAAATTTGTTGAAAGACTGAAATTAGTCTTAAAAAGCTTGTGAGTGAAGAATGAACCTTTTATAAATGTTATCAAAGATACAGAGAGACAGTACTTCAATGCATGGAATAGTATAGTTCTAAAAGTGATACAGTGCACAGCACTTTGCCAAAGTCTTGTATGTGCAGTGAAGTATTGGGTATTTTCTCCTTTGGGTCTCTTGACCCCATAAATGTTCAGGAATGTTCTTGTCTCTGAAATGTTTAGAATTTCAGCTGATATTTTTGAATCAATGCCCATTTTGCAGGTAAGGAAGATGGAAAATTCTGTAAAAAGGTGACTGTTAGGATGACTATCCGCAAGAATGACTGCAGGAGTAACACACCAGTAAGTAAATAATGTCACGGTTTCTTTTAATAGAAGGGAAGAAATATGAGAAATAAAAAGAAGGAAGACAGGAAACAGAGATTCCATAAGGCTGTTGTCTACATTTCTCTCTCACAGAGAGAGGTTTCTGTGTTTCACAGAGCTGTTTTAATGCTTCCCTACATTCTCAGCAATCATCTTCTCAAATAAGAAGGGCGATGGGATTTGTGGTTTTGTTTGCATTTAGGTGCATGTTGATTTAGTGCAAATCCAAGGTCTCAGTTAACCCTATAATGCAATTACTATATGCAAATTAACTTTAACTGAATCTTGCCAGTGATATAATACAGTTAAAACAGCTGTAGATTTGTTTAGTCTTCCATCTGTCCAAGGACAGTAGTTAAATGCCAACTTCATGAAGAAAGGTTGTTTTTAGACAGCAGCACGAGCATACTGTGAACTGCGTAGGACGAATGAGGCACCGTGTGCGTCTACCAAAGGATTTGCTGTAGGAGGACACCCCCAGTGCCCTGCTGGGCAGTAAGCGATGTGAGCAGCAGCAAGGGTGCAGTCAGGCATCTCGTGTGAGATGTGTAAGAGCGCCTGGAAAAGCTGCAATAAAAGAGTACAGGGGAACAGCTGTAACCTCTAAAATGACTCTTGACAGTACATTTTGTAGAGTGAACTGTTGAGCAGACAGAAAATTGTCTCCGTGTCTCATTGAACAGAAATGTAAATTCTGGCTATTAAACTTGAAAAAATTATCTCTTTATGTGACTGTTCCTGTTAGTCTGTACTACAGTTTTTACATAACATTAGTAATAATTCCTCTTGACTTTCCAAACGATTGTTTGTTTATGTTCCTCCTACTGACAGCAGATAGCAACACTACACCAAGTGTATCAAATTCTTGCTGCAGGCAGTTGTGGTGCTATGTTCAAGCCAAGGATGTTATGAATACCTTAAAATTCAAACCTGAAATTACTTCTTGTCTGTTAATAGCCAAAATCTGCTGTTACTGAGATTGACAGGAACATCATCATTAATCTGTCAGATAAGTGAGACCTGTCTGGGCAGCCTACCTTAGAGTTCGCTACTCACACATTCTGGGATGTTTTAAGGGGCTAGAGGAAATGCCACCGAATTTTTCATTGCTTTGCCATTGGATTTGGGTGCCTGATGTCTTTGGACTTTCTGGAGAAATCCTAACTATTTCCTAGCTGCTTCAATCTGCTGATTATTTTTCATGTTTGTTTTAAGGTGAACATTGTTTCGTGTGATGGAAAGTGCCCGTCTGCAAGCATTTATAACTACAACATCAACACATACGCAAGATTCTGCAAATGCTGCAGGGAGCTCGGGCTGCAGAGACGAACCGTTCAATTGTATTGCTCCAGTAATTCAACCTGGGTCACCTATTCAGTCCAAGAGCCTACAGATTGTTCTTGCCAATGGTCTTAAAAACATAAAAGGAAAGAAAACAGCAAGCCCAGCTGTTCCCAGCATAAGATAATTTGAATAGCTTAAAAATACAATACCCAATCCAATATTTTTTGACTGTTCTAAATTTCTGAAGGCTGGCTTTGCATCATTTGTATTGTTATTTGTCCTCACCTTAATTCACAGGGATTGTTTTAAGAGTTCTTGTGATATGTGCCAACTTAAAAAGTGAAGTGATTTACATGAGAGACACCGTAAGAGAAAGAACACATCTGGTAAGGCTGGCCCACTCCTTGGCTGGAGCCTACTGCTGTTTGAAATCACTGACCAGCTTATCAAGCAGCATTTCACTATTTTGAATGCATTGTGATTGTGCAAGTACGTTCAGTGTCTATTAAGAAAAGTTGTTCGGACAACATGAGAAGAATTTTCTGTTTAAATCATATTTCCATTGCAAACAAGAGCATGTATAAGAAACTCAAAGTTTTTTCTTTTTTTAATCAGGGAAACATTGTCAATACTGATAACTGTATGTAATTTTCCCTGGTAATAATTTCAGTTTTTCTGGTGTATTTTATGTTGTAGTGAAAAGCTTTATGGCAAACATGTTTTGTATGGAACAGATAGACTGGTTTTAGGCTATCTAGATTAGTCATTAGTAATTATTCTATCGATTCTGCTAAACAATATGACATAAACTGAAAATACACAGATGTAACAAATAGAAATGATTTTACACTCCTTTATGTAGATACACCTTAAATGAAAACATTCAGCTTATGAAATGCACCATATTTAAACAGTTTCTGTAAGAGAATGAATTTTGTTTAACACTAAAGATGTGAAAATTCATTAGGAATAAGAAAACCAGGGTTATGTATCTGTCTAAAAGAAAAACAAAGTTGAAAATCTTTGTCACCACTGTAGTAGAATGTAACTTCTTATGTTCAAGCATCAAGTGTTTGATGCTGGAAATGTATAATGGTAAGGTTTGACAGTTCAAAAATTTTGCTTATGAACTTGAACAACTATCATTTTGTTGTAATTAATTTTTTTTCTCCTCTAAGCTGATGTTGCTGTTCTGTTCTTTTCCAACAAACGCCATGAAGATCAGCAAAAATTCAATAGCTTTCATTTTGTAGCTTAAAATTGTGGATAGTGCATAGTGATATGCTTGAGATCCTGTAATAGAAAATGGATCTCATCATAACTTCTTAAAAAGCTGCCTGTCTGCAGTTAATCCAAAGAAAAATGTTGTTAAAATCAATTGTGAACATTTTTAATATTAATTTTGTATACTGTACATTTCATTCCTACAATATCTAATAAACAGCAGGAAGTCTTCTTTTGTTACAATTAATTTTGCTATCATTGTTAAAGCTGCTTACTGTCATGTGATTCAAAACACAGTGTTTACTAATTTCTTTCAGCAATGCACATGGTTATTTTTAGGGTTTGCTGCTCTCGCTAGTTCTAATGATCTAATACTACATCAAGGAAGACCTGCATATGGATTTTTGAAAAACTACGTCTTTGATTCCATCACAGTTCACTATCACCCTCAGAAATGCAAAATTGAACTATGTCATTATATTCAAAACAAACTGGAAAACCGTTGCTCATCAAAGCATTACAAAACGTTTCTGACACTAAGTATCGGATGAGCTCTTTGTTCTGGAAGAACTGGAAGGGTGGAAAGCAAAAAAGTTAAAAAGAAAAGAAGGGTAAATTGTTGCAGGTTTGCTTTCCACAACTTTTCCCTAAACTGTCCCTCAGGATCGACTGCAGTAAGTTGACTGTGTTTTGGGTTACGTGTAGGGCATTTTATTATAATATAGTTGTGTAGTGATGGTTACCCCTTCAGTTCTTGGGGCCAGGTAAGTGGTTAAGATCCAACTGTAATATGCGCAGTCCCTACCCATTTAGTAAGGCATTTTCCGTGTTCAAAGACATCTTCTAAAGAGTGATAAAGGACAGTTTGGAGGGAGAGCATCCTTTGGAAAACCGTGGACCGAGAGGCAGGGAAAAAAAGTGCTGTTTACAAAACATTGAGCAGAGCCAAGTCCTTGAAGCCAAGTGCCTAGATTTCAGTCTTTGGCATTTGCAATGGTGGAGTTCAGCCTCCCTTAGTACTAGCTGGCAGATGCCATCCTCAAGAGTAGGAATTAACAAAAAGCTGCTTCTTTTGCTCTCAAGCAAGAAGGTATTTGCTGTGAATTGCCAACCACCACCAGGAGGGACAGAATTAGAGCAGGAATTCAGCCAACCTCCGTGGCTATGGCGCAGTCCCTCTTCTTGCCATTCAGGCTAATGGCAGAGCGCTCGTGGCTTCCAGCAGCACCAGGAGGTTACTCTGAAAACCATTCACGATCAATTCAGCAAGAACATTCAGCTCTTGCTTGCAGAGTGAGTCAATACTGGCAGCGAGAGCAGAAAGCAGAGTGTAGCGTATCCAGCAAGTGTCATCAAAGACTGCTGCTCTTTCTACTTCAGCAGTAAAATAATAAATGTTGTGTTAAATCCTTACTTTTGATTTTGTAAACATTAGGCTTATGGTGAGAGAAACAAGGGGGGAAATCCAAACTGCTTGTGGCCTGACAGGGGCAAGCCACTTTCCTTCCTGCCTTTGTGTTCCATTCCTTCAGAATGCTTAGCTTGTCAGCCTGTGCTTTAGTTCAGAACAAACCTGCCCTCACCGTGTATGTACTTTTTGCTGCGTCCACACAGAATGTTTCAGCTGGAAAAAGAGCTTGCCTTATTTGCACTTCCACATCTTTGGTTACGAAAGGGACCTCAGCAAACTCCAGGTTCCATCTCGCCCTCCTGCGCAGGAGATACTCGGGTTGTAATATCTGAGTCCTGAAGCAGCTTCACTTTTCCTTCACTAAGAGGTTGTCTTTTGCTTGCTTGTGTAGGTGTAATACGAAGGGTGAACAGCACTGAAGCTACGCTCTTTAGGATACATGCGTTCTACCATCACAACCGTATTTGTGTCTTTACCACCCCTAAAAGCACGTGTGCATTGGAGCTCATGAAACACTGGAGCCTTTATGGAAGTCGTCTTAGCGTCAGAATTTAAACCTAGCGTACAGCTCGTAAGGCACTGGAGGGAAGCTGGCTTTCTGACAGCGCGGCGGTCCGGTGCTGCCCCGGCGGTCCGGTGCTGCCCCGGCGGTC
>NW_010390127.1:23572-24393 GCF_000710305.1 Buceros rhinoceros silvestris | reverse complement strand
GCGATAACATGCCTCTCAAGAGCTGAACGTCCACTAACTTAAGCAGAGGATATCATTAGAACACAGTATGACCTTTATTAAATATGAATTGTTTGTTCACAACACATTCGGCATGACAGTGGGAAAACATTGCCTTCAGGCCCCCATTACATCTGCCCTGTTTCCTTCTCTTTCTTCTCGTCATCATACTTCTGCTTTGTCAGCCCCAACAGCACCCAATTTCCACGGGCAAAGAGACTTCTCCCTTCTTTTTCAGAGCAGCCATCAGGATTTTGATCTAACAGAAATAAATTTATGCAGTTTAAGATTTAAGCTTTCAGCAGAGATTGAGGCAGAATATTTCTCATCTTTTAGCTGCTGCTGTAGTCTCCAGCAGATGACACCACATTTGATTTCATCCGCTTCATACAGGGAAAATTTTCTTCATAGTCACAAAGACCAAAATTTCTTTCTTAAATGTAACACTGAATTTGATGGAAGAGGGTTACAAATAATATTATGGGATCTAAATGTCCAATGCTAAGACTCTGTGATGCCTTTTAAAACACAACTGAGACAGGCAAGATGGGATAGTGAAGACCAAACTCCTCACAAGACTCACAGCAAAACAGATCTGACCTGTCCTGGGGCTTGGCTAACAACAGACCTTTGAAATACGAAGAACATCATGACTATGAGGTCTTCCAACACAGACACACCAGGGACGGCATCTGGTACCTGCTTCACCCTCAATACCTGTTCTTGAATATACTAGAAATTACAAAATTAGGAGCAAGGCTTGAGGTGGGGGTGGGAATTGACCAAGCAACACTGGAGGGGGC